>NC_073692.1:375947924-376073307 GCF_029784155.1 Uranotaenia lowii | reverse complement strand
TAACCATAAGTTTTCAATGATTGTGTGAATTTTTCAACATTACTTTTGGATATTTTTTAGATTATCCAAAAAATTTTAGAAAATTTACAAGCCAGAGGAGAGATATTCGGCCTATTCGGCCGAATACTTAGCTCAACTATTCGGTGAGCCGAATATTCGGCTTAACGGTTTTTCGGCGGTATTCGGCGCCAAATATTCGGCCGACCGAATATTCGGGTACATCTCTAATATATATATATATGATATATATATATATATTATATATATATATATATATATATATATATATATATATATAATATATATATATATATATATATATATATATATATATATATATATATAATATATATATATATATATATATATATATATATATATACTATATATATATATATATATATATATATATATATATATTTTTTTTTTTTTTTTTTCATCATCAACAGATCACATATTGATCCAAATAATAGGTTTAAAATCAAAGACAAACTACAATTTCACGAAATTTACTCTTTATACTTAAGGCACTAGGGATTCTTCTTCGGGAAAATTCCCTCGAAACGTCAAAATCAAAATGATCGGAGAAGCGGTTAAACGTCCTTATTGCACCAATTAGTGCTATATTAGCTCCGTAGTTATTCTGTCGAAAAAGAGCAAAGAGCTACAAATCACGATTCCTTTAGCCTCGAGATCATACGCTCAGTTAGAGTGCTTCTAGCAGTGCGGGGCTGTCTATTCTCGCGGAGAGCAAATCAGCAACGACCGAGGCGGTCCGGCAGGCTTGCAGCGTGTCGATGTCGATTAGACGACAGCGGCTCTCGTAGCTGAGAAGTCGGAACGGGTCGTTCCAGTTGAGTTGTCGGAGAGCGTATCGTAAAAAACGCCGTTGGATGGCCTCAATACGCTCTGAGCCGGTTTGATAATATGGGCACCAAACAGCCGAGGCATATTCCAGGGTCGATCGAACCAAGCTACCATAAAGACTCTTCAAGCAGTAGACATCCTTGAAGTCTTTCGTCATGCGGAATAGCAGACCCAGACATCTGGAGGCTTCGTCTACAATGTAGTTAGAGTGAATCTTGAAATTCAACCGTGCGTCAAGAATCACGCCAAGATCTTTCACTTGTTCGAGCGAGCCATTGGCCTCGTTTCCAAGATGATAAATGGCTCATAACGGGAGCCGTTTGCGGGAAAACGAAATTACTGCGCATTTTCTACGATTTAAGGGAAGGCAATTGATATCACACCAAGAGGTGAAGAAGTTGAACTGGCTCTGTAGGAAGTTTACATCCTCAGGACCGTTGATGTGGCGATACAGTTTCAGGTCGTCAGCATACGCTAGTTTTGGACCATCAACAGCAACAGCACGTCGTTGAAGTATACCAGGAATATTCTTGGTCCTAGATGACTTCCTTGAGGCACTCCGGATTTGGCAGAGAATTGACTGGAGAATAACTCACCTATTCAAATAATGAGTTTTCGTCCAACCAGGAACCATTCCAGTAAAGACCCGCAGATACCAATACGATCGAGTTTGGCGATGGCTATGTCATGGTTCACCTTGTCGAAAGCAGCTGACAGGTCGGTGTAGATGACGTCGGTTTGAGATCCCATGGCAAAACTGTCTTGCACAGTAGACGTGAATGTCAACAGGTTTGTAGTCGTAGAGTGCTCAGGCATAAATCCATGTCGTTTATTTGAAAAATATGGCTTGCAATACGAGAAAATGGGTTCCAAAACAATCAGCTCGAACAATTTGGCTATCGCACATAAGGCAGAAATGCCACGAAACTTGTTCACATTTCGTCTGTCCCCTTTTTTGTGCACCGGAAATGTAGGCCTGTTTCCATATGGATTGGAACGTAGACTCATCGAGTGAAACTTGGAAGATTATTTTCAGAGGTATAAGCATATCGCTTCAAGAAAGTAGCTGGTATGCCATCAGGCTGTGTTTCAGCTTAGCGGTCGCTTTCAAAATAATATCATCGTCTACACCAATTTGATTAAGCCATGTGTTCAGATGAGAGACGTTACAAGCCGCACTGGTAACTTGGTCCGAGGATATTGAGTTTGAGTCAGTCGAATTTACTACGAGATTTGTCAGCGAAGAGATTACAAGTTTCAGGTTCCGGGGTCGCTAAATTATTATCCAGAAACATGAAAGGCGGTAGGCCGGATTCTTTCCGCTGTTTCTTGATGTACACTTGTTAAAAATGTGAAAGTAGTATCACAAAATACTTATCAACAGCTCAAAATCAGCACCTTTCTGACTTTATATATATATATATATATATATATATATATATATATATATATATATATATATATATATATATATATATATATATATATATATATATATATATATATATATATATATATATATATATATATATATATATATATATATATATATATATATATATATATATATATATATATATATATATATATATATATATATATATATATATATATATATATTTATATATATATTTATATATATATATATATATATATTTATATATATATATATATATATATGCTTATATATATATATATATATATGCTAAATCTCCGGATTCTTCGTCCATGTAAAGCTGATAACATTTCTCCACACAAACTGTTACGCAATTCAGGTCGCAACCCTCCTTGAATTTTCTCATCAAATGCTGTAACTCCAAGCTATCGCAAATGCTTTCAATCTCTCGATAAATGTGTGTCGTGATAATTTCACACAATTAACACACGAGGTTTTACAGGACACGACACTTGACGTTCTAACAAACGGAAAAAAGGATTCAAAATTACCTTTTTTGTCGACCGGTTTCGGGCTCGATGTTGCCCATCTACAGGACGATGTCCGAAGTGGGACCAGTGCGAAGGTTCAACATTTTACTTTCCCATTTAGTAATTTTTAATAAAACTTGTTTGATTCGGAAAAGCACTTGTTTTGCATAAAACAATGAATTAATTAGGTTTTTTTTTCTCTGGCAAATTCTTGCATGATCAGGCGTATTGAGTCGCTCAAATATCGTTAAAGTTTTGAAGCTGATTAATGAAAATGGTTTGATTAATGGTTGTTCTAAAAACAGCTAAATCTAAATTTAGCACCTAAACAACTGAGTTACATGACTCGCTACACGAAACTGATAATCTAAAGTTAAAATTTGAACGATAACAAATCTTTTCAACAATTGCTGGCTTTTTGCCGAACAGTAAAAAAACGATACAGAAAACGATACAGCGAATTTCAGTCTTCCTCCCCCAGGTAATAGTAAGCTTTGGACTTTCATTTGAAAGATTTTTGTGTTGTGGCTTTGAAAAATGGAGACGCTGATTGGAGCACCCTGTTGTATAGACGAAAAAGTCATTCATTACGATAATGTCAAAACATGCATGTTTACCACTTTTCATGAATATCACATGAAAGTTGTAAAAGTTATATCGCTTTTTTAGTATTAATTTTTGTGGGAGCCTCCCGATTCAAAAGCGAAATTGGTCATTCTGCATAATGAACCCATTTCTCATGTTAAATCGTTCTTGCGAAAAAAATTGCTTAAAAATTGATTGGTTCTATGAATCAAAATTTTTCTTGATTCTCTATCTTTTTTATTGATCAAAAGTTAAAAAAATTGAAGATGTTTTTCCTTAAACCTAAAGTTTTCGACATTCAATTTTAGTTTTCGACACCAAAAGTTATAGGTTTCGACAAGAACATTTCCACCTCCTTTGTTTGCAAAGGAATATGAATATTTACATATTGGAATTGCTTGTCTACTTCACGGCGTGTTTTACACCATGGAAACAGTATAAACGTACACAGGAAGATGGGTGTCGAAAAATAGATTATTAGGTGAATTTTCAGCGCTAGTTTGCGATAGCTTCAGAAACAGTTTAAATTCAATAAAATGTTAGCAAAAATATGAACAGAATTACGGAAAACACTAGCTTTAGAACCTTATTCGTCCATTGAATCCTTTTATGTTGCTTTCATTCAAATAAAAGGTAAGTATTTTCACGATTCAAAATCATTCCTATTTGGTCGATGGCATTAAATTTCAACAGGTGATTTAGAATGTTACTTTTAAATTAATAATTTATTAGGTACTATTAGGAACATATATAGCTTGAGCAACAAAATACAAAGATGAGCCTTTTATTAAAAATCTGTCGAAAATCAGCTCTTGTCGAAATTTAGAGTTTCTACCCTATTGATTTTATCAGCAAGCCTCCCTCCCATAAAACGTGAGGCACAGAGAACATATGTAAAAGATAGCCCACGAAACTTGTGTAAAAAATCCAACGTCCTTTTGAACCAAATTTTGTTTTTTGGCTTGGCTACCAGATGTCTCCAAATACACCAAAGATAATTGTCAAAACAAAACTGAGAAAAAAATAACAAAATTTAAGTCAGTTTTAAACAGGTCGTATGAGCAACTTGGCATGATAGAAAATCGCTGTTGGAGTTTCGTAACACATTTGTCACTTTGCATAAAAAATGTGTCTTATAATTTATCCGTTCTTTCTTCAAACTAGTAAGAAGTCCTGAGTTTTTAACAATGGCATGCAAATGAGATTCGTGAATGAAACCCGCTTTTAGACGCCGAGAATCAGTACTGCTGGGTGAGAATGATCGTCAAGAATGTTCTTATTTGACTGGCCATAGTCGATGCTTCCTCTGACTTCGATAACCAATCGAGAAATGCAAAAGCTTTATCCAAAAGTTGTCAGTTATTCTCTGCCGCAATAGTATTAAAATAATAAAAAGTAAAATTTCAAAAGTAAACTCCAATTGCATTTATCAAGCAATAAATTAAAGCCGTTCGTTTTAGTGAAATATTGGTCAATTTATTCATGATTTCATATACGATTACGCCGTTTCGAAAATTGAGCGCTTTAAATGTTGATTTGTAATTTTTGAACGGCAGCCCAACAGATGGCACTGTTTCTAGTCAATTTTTAACGTTTTTTTTTCTGATGATAGCTTTAAAATTTTTACACACTTTTCTTAGGATTTTTTCTTCAAGCTGGTACTCTGTTCTCTGGGCGTGAGGGTCTTGAAACTATTATATAAACCATCCATGGCCCAAAAACAATCTGGTCCCAAATTTCAAGTCATTCTGATCACCCATTTCAAAGTTATGGTGTCACAAACACCATATTTATAAATATTTTTTTTTTAATAGAAACTCACGCAACTAAATTAAATATCCGAACTGGTTCAGGTTAAACCAGGCAGTCCGGCCAGCTTGAGATATACGAGTCATTCCAGTTGAAAATCACTGACACGAATTGCCCAGGTTGGTTCATTCGAAATGGAGAGCGCAATATGGAATAGGAGAAAGCATCGAATCGTGAAATCGTGGCACCAAGCTGCTGATGCTAGTAGTCCTAGCTACGAGATACACGATCGAGATGCTGTTTGGAAGGTGAATGAAAAAGGTGGTGGAGGATGAGCAACGAGTCGAAATACGCTTATAACATAAATATAACGGACCCACGGCTTATTTTTAGCGGAGATTTAATAAAACGGATTTTAACAGCCAGTTGCCATGTCGGGTGCTGCGTATAGATCCACCCAAAAAGATTGACCGGCACCGATTTTCCTCGCTCTCTCCCTTCGATTCACAAGAGTTTGGAGCGCTCCGGGCTTGTTTATATCTTCTGCTGATGCCTTATGCCGGTTTGCTGGTCGTCCAGCAACGACGATGACGACGCTGAATGGGATATGGATATTTAGGACCGTGATTCAAAATCACTTGGCGGGAAAAATATCGCCGCTCGATGGTTGAATTTTCCCCACCCCATTGAATCCACCCACCTACAGCACATCCTCGTTCGTTATTTGTGTGTGCTGCTGATCAAATGAATCAGGTTTTATCCGACGAAGGCAACAAATATAAAAAAAAACACGAATTGTACGACATCGTGTGTACAACTTTGTATGGGAAGTTTTTGCCCCGTGACTTGTTTGACTTGCGGATCGTGTTGGAATGAAATTTCCTTCACGGAAATATTCATAAGTTTTGCTGCAAGTTTTTTTTCTCTCTCGGTCGACCCAGGGAGAGATTGACGCCTGAAATCGTTTTGAATTTTAAATCCGTCTAAACCCCTCCGAACTAGAATCAGGTCAACCGGGGCATCCGATTCGGATACATTCCAGATCACAACATCGAATCGACCGAAGCCTCTTCACCGAGAGCGATACTTGTGTGTATACGTTCAGTTTTAGGCCTCTTGAACCATTATGCAAATCCCGTACAACTGCAAATCTGTCACAATTAAAGCGTACAACAGGGCCTCTTCCCGAATCTCGAATGGGTTGCAGATGCTCTGAGGATTGTGGATACATACAGATGGATACATTTACTCCCGAAGTACCGCAACGTAACATTCAACAACAAGATCCATTCATCCGGTGGCATTGATGGGCGTCGTCCTCCGGTTGTTGGCCAGCTTAGTAGCCCTGGGGCCAATCCGCCGGCTGTATCAAGTAAATACCTACACATCCAAACACACAGAAGCCAACTGACGACGGCGATGCGAATGGGGAGAAAAGTCTTTCCGCGTAGTTGCGTTTTCTATTTCTGGTTTCGACAGCTGACAAACTGGTATGGAACCTGCCAAAGCGCAAAACTACGCAGGGTGATGACGGGGACTCTAGCTACTTACTCTGATACCGGGTATAGCTGGCTGCCTGGACACGATTTGCATTTCCTTGCCGCGTGTGCTGAAGTCCCGATTGGGAAGATGTTGCAATGTCTAATAGTGCTCCTAAAGTTTAGAATTAATTACATTCTTTTCGATGTACAAAAAAGAACCAAAACCCCCTCAATTAAACGTGAGGAAAATCATTGGTCTTAAATGTTGGAAAACAAACAGAGATGGTTGGATATTCAGAGAAGTTAAGGAAAGGAAAAATCTTATGATTAGGAAAAAGTTAGAAAAGAAAACCGAATACACCGTGTAGGATTTGAACCTTCAACCTCTGGCTTTCAAGACCAATGTAAACTGACTATGCTATAGGTATCTATAATGTAACTTCAGACCAAGAGAGTCCTCGACCTACTTATCTTTCGATTTTGTGATCTCCTTCTGTCAATCATACTTTCCTGATAGAACTCGAGCTTAAAATTTCTGAAACAGGACATATATTTCGAGAAAAATTATATAGGTTGTCTTCATTCGATTGTTCTTTTGAGTTGCATTGAATTTTGTATGATCGTAACTTCCTTGAGAATCTAATTCTAAACATTATTTCACTTTCCATATCAATAAATTTTATAGAAATTCTATAAACTAAAAGTAATTCGTAGGTAATACGATTTACTGAACCTTTTCTGCCTGAGCTTAAAAGAAGGTTCAATAAATTCAAGCAGCTTTTACTTGCCAATCACATAACCGATTTCCCCAGACTCAATTACCAGAAGTGTCTAGTTTAAGGTTGCCAGATTTTTTTCAGCACATATCCGGGCCGTGCAAATCCGGGCAATTTTATCTAAAATGCTGGAAATATCCAAGAAATTGATTCAGAAATTGTCGACCTAAAATCTGGGCAATATCCGGGAAACTTTTATCAAAACCCAGGAATTACTCAACAAAAATCAAGAAAAATCATTACTCCTAAGCACAATGTCAATCGTATTTTAGGCTTCCATGATGATTATTTTTTAAGTACTTATTCGAAAAATCTAGGAAAAATCCAGATTTTTTTTAGTAAAATCCGGGCCCCGCGCTGGACTGGACTTTTGCCAAATTTTGTATTAAATATGCAGGCAAACCCGGAAAAAAACCCTGATAAGTTTTAGTCTATAGAACTAGAACGAGAAATATGCAAAGATCAAGAAATGAATTTACAATAGTATTTATCCGGAAATTTATTGATCCCAAAAGGTGTTCAAATATAAGGCTTGTTACCGATAAGACGGGATAGAATGTCCGCGTATCCGAGTTGATTGGTGGATACGTACTGGATGACAAAATCGTAGCACAGGACAGTGAGCGCCCAACGTTGGAGACGATTCGCTGTATGTAGTGGAATGACCTGTTTGGAACCAAAAATTCGGAGCAAAGGCTGGTGCACCGTCTGCAAAGTGAACCGTCGATCGAGCTGCATGCGATGAAATTTGGTAACCACAAAAACAAAACTGAGTCCTTTCTTTTCGAGCTGGCTGTATTTGACCTCAGCTGACGTAAGCGTTCGGGAAGCATGAGCGATTGCCTTAAGAGAACAGTCTAGAAATGGATGCATAATGACGGCACCATTTCCGGATTTCGACGCATCTGCAGCAGCGGTTATGTCCAAACTCGGATCGTAGTGGGTCAGCAGCAGATCTGATTGGAGCGTCGTCTTGAATTTCTCGAAAGCCTGTTGGCATTCTTGGGACCAGATGAACTTGACGTCCTTCTTCAATAGTCCCTCAAGAGAGTGTCTAAGTCGAGGCATAGCGCGTACAAACTTGCCAGTAGAAATTTACCGCACCAAGAAAGGAGCGGAGGGATGAGACGTCTGTTAATGCTGGCATTCGGGCGATGGCATTAATATTTGAAGGATCTGGGCGTATACCATTTTCGTCAACCATATGGCCCAGATACTTGATTCGCTGCTGGGGAATGTTGCATTTGTCTTCACAAAGACGGAACCGTTGAAGAGTGCTCGAAGACATTTGTGATGGTCGGATTCGGTCTTACTGAAAATTGTGATGTCGTCCAGGAACGTTTCAACGCCTTCGATAATCGCTATCGTTCCGTTAATCAACTGCTGGAATGCCCCGAGAGCGTATTTGACACCAGGAGCTAGTCTGTTGAATCAGTACAGTCCTCGATGGGTGTTGATTGTGATCATCTTCTTTGATTCGTCGTCCACTTCAATTTGGAGATTAACATCGGACAAATCAATGATGTTAAAAACCTTGGATCCATTCAGCTTGGTGAAGATGTCGTTCGGCACCGGAAGAGGATAATTGTGCGGCTCTAGAGCAGCGTTTAGACCGGTTGAGTAGTCCGCGCAGATTCTCACTTTGTCTCTGGCCTTCTTGAAAAGTGTGGCGGCCCACTATGAGAAATCTTCCGTGGAAATAATGCCGAGATTCTCAAGACGATGCAATTCTTCTTCGACCTTCGAAAACAGCTTGACTCGAGTTTCGAGCAATGTCCGAGTGAGTTGGCAAACACCTTAGGAAACGCTATCTTGTACTGCTGGATCGATTCGGAGTGGTCTGCTTGAACTTGTTGCTGATCGATGACAATAAAGAGACCACAGACATAACACGTTCCAAACTTGGTTTGGTTTCCCATGGTGACGTAGCCTTGTATTTCGCCAACAAACTGCAGAGGTTTGCCAGATGCTGATTTTGCATGTTTGAGAGTTGATTGTAGAGGTGGTGTTCCCAGTTTCTTTCATGTTGAAATGACGGTTATATCGGAAGCGGTGTCGAATTGCAGCTCGATATAAACGCCATTGACGGAGACGTCGATGAATTTGCGTCGTAGTTCGCTGCTGACATGGTTGACAACAAACTTCCCGTCGATCGATTTTTGCTTGCTGTGCTGCTTCGCTGAGAGACAGTTACAGTATCCCTCTTTGTGTCCAGTCTTCCCACAGGATTTGCAGAGGTGCTTTGTGAACGGACAAAAGTTAAGTTGTTGCTTGCCTTGCTTCGGGGGTTGATTGTGCGGTTTCACCTGATGCTTTTTCTGTTTGAGTGCACATACCGAAGCAGCAGTTGGATGTTGCTTCCGCTCGACCAAAGCGGTATCGTGCTTGAGGTGCTGGAGTCGTTGACATTCAACGATAAGCGTTTCCAACTTGCAGTCTCCTTCATCCGATTCCAACTTGGAAAGTAGTCTGGTGCGGATATCGGAATCCTTCGACGGTTGGAGGCCTCGGATACAGATCAGCGTCCGGTGTGATCCTGCTTAACTCGAAGTCATAACAGCGTTTGTTCACTGTTCCGGAATACGCCACGAAATCTTCATGCGGCTTTTTGACAAGTTGAAAACAATGGTGCCTCTTGCTGAACAGAGAAATCTGGGTTCCAAAGAACGGTTTTAGTTTCTCGACGGTCTCTTCGAAACTAAAATCCCTCGGGTGTCTCGGAAGAACGAAGTTTAGGTACCTTTCGTGGACTATCACGTTCAAACTCCTTAGCAACAGCCGTACCTTGGCCGCATCTTCCAGCTTGGCTCCATCTTGAAGGATGAATTCCTCGTACTTTTGATACTAACGGTCAAACGCCATACCGTTTTGGTGTTTGTGACAGCTCCGCGAAAATTATCTTGATTTTTTTTTAGTTGGGAAGTGAAATTTTTAAATAAAAAAACGCTAAATCTGACCTTGTGAACGTGTTCAGAAAAATTCACCATGGCGTTACTACATTTCATTTCCGGTAAACGAAGTGCCACCAAATCGACCAACAAAAGATCCTCAAGAATTGGATGGGACTTTACTGGATGAATTAACCGAAGGCTAGTGAACGGTAGACAATGTGCAATTCGAGACCCCATACACCCAACCTTCGGGTAGTGGTCATATCACCTCTTGTCTGCAACTCCGATTCTCTACCTTCCCGTGGTGCTAGCTGGGGTGCGAGCAACCTTAGCGGAGATCGGGTACCCAACCCCAGTGGATGCTTTGGTCGCATGCAGACTGAGTCAGGGGACTTCGTACGCGTATGTTCTCCATGTCAGGGACGGCGTGCGGAGTGCAAAAACGTCCTGGTGCTGTTCGGGACCCAAAACAGCAATATCACGACGGTCCTCCTGCGAGATAGTGGGGTTAGCTGCGGGCCTTGCGAGCCTGTGACTACAAAAAAAACATAAACAACGAACAACGAACAACAAATTTCGGATGGAAATCGGCAGACCCACGCGACGAAAGGAATTATGTTCGTCAAGTTATGTCGTGAGACGGTATACTATGTAAATAATAAATAAAATTGAGCTTGAAATGAATCCGCTTTTCCTGCCTTGGTGAGCCCGTTCTGATCTATTTAATAATTTGTTTATTTGGTTATAAAAACTTAGGCAATATGATTAAATTTTTAAGCTCATGAACCATAAAGTTGCGCTAAAATCGATTAGCTGGTACGAAATTTTTCAATTGGAAAACCAATGTTATTAAATGTAAATCTATCATTCAGAAATGGAAAATATTTGTCGGTCAGTTTCACTTAATTCATGAAGTTGTTTTAGTTTTTTTTTAAAATAAGTGCTGATATGCTTAACGATGTTATTATAAAAAAAAATTGTCTAAAGAAAAGTTATACAGTTATCAGCAGAATCTTCTGAAATTTAGTTAAGGTTTCTAACAGATTTTTGCAAAGCATTATTAAAAGGATTATAACACCATTGAATTGAAAAACAGTTATCTATATCATTCTACTTAATCAGAAGATTCATTCTCTCATTTCTTGGTAGGCAAAAAATATTTTCAATTTTAATACGAGTTTTCAAAATTCAAATGAGTTTTTTGTATGAATAGGTGAACCAGTTGATTTTGAAATCACAGGAGCTTAGTAGAATAGGATTTTAACCCAGATTACATAACACTAGTCAGAAGTGTTTCCTGACCATATCCTTTTTATCCAATCCACAAAAACAATTGTTTTGCTAGGATGCAGAAGTGACCTCGGTCCTAAGGCATGAATTATTATTCTTTCAATCCCATTTCTCAATTTTTCTTCTATCCATTGACTACTAGGACGTGACCGGCGCCATTATTGATATGTAAAGAGAGAGCATCAGTTTTGTTCATTGTGAATGTGCTGTCAATCCCAGATACCATTCATTTGACCTCTGGACAAAATTGATGGCCTCGGTCAATCACGGAGTAGCAACCATTGGCGATGTGGAATTCGTTCTACTGAGCCACGCCTGCGATCATGGAATTTGAAATGTGTTTGTTTTAATAACGATAAAAAATCATTTATTGGTTGCAGAAACTTAGGCCGGAACAAATTTCAAATCCTTCTTTTGTCACTTGGATTTGGAACATCGCGAGAAGGGGGACCATAAAAAATAATGCGAAAAACGAATAAATTTTAATATATTGCACGAAAGCTTGTATGCAACAAAGTGTCATAGAATATCATTGCACAAAACCTAAAAAACAAGAAATTTATTATCGAAAAATTCAATAAAATCAAGAATGCAAAAGGTGGAATAACTTCCATCTTCCAAAATTTGTTTTTTCATCTTGTAATCTTTTGGATTCTTGATTTTTTTTTCGAAATTTTCAATAAATACTTCAAACTTTATTAATTTCCCCCTTCGGGTTTTTGAAAATTTCGAAGGGGGGGGGGGGGGCTATATTTCGACAGCGCTTTATGCGCAATTATGCGAATTATTCAGATTATTTTGTCTTTTCTTAAGTCAAGTTTTATTTGTTCAATATGAATAGAGTAAAAACAGTAAAATTCCTGTTATATAGTGTGTTCCAAATGTTATAAAAATTCTGACAGCACTCTGAAATCTCGACGAAATTTGTTCTGTAGTGTTCAATACTGGCCAGTTGGCTTATCTTTAGGCTCAATTTTCAGAACGCAAATCTCCTTCAGGCGACCCAATGATAAGTTGAGAAAGTCTGACATCATGAACTTCGCGACATCAATTGATGCATTTTGACTTTCAAAACCTTAGTGGGTTTGGTTTGGCTTCAGTTCTGTAAAAAGATTCAAAAAGATAAAAATGGCGAGATTTATTCAAGGGTAAAATTTATCGTTGGAGTAATTTTCCAATAGTTTTTTTTAAATTGCATAACCACAGGGGCTGTAAAACTAGATTTTTAGAACTTTATGCTTATAAAATATACACATTTCAACCACCTTTTCCCAAGTTTTGAAACATATATAGCTTTAATTGAATATATTATTTGATAACATTTTTCTAATATTAACTGAGATATTTAAACTGTTACAAAAATTAAACTCGTTGCATATTTGCCGATTTGTTGTCGTTTTTTTTTCCAAACCTCTCCTTTAGACGGGTTTTATATTTCGTTTCTTCTACCTAAAGTCTGCTTCATTTAATATTGGAACAAATTCTTTTGCTCATTGTGGCGCTCCTAGTGGACGGATTTGGAAACTTTTTTCACCCACGTGTCGGGAAATTCATTATCTTTCACCACGTATTTATGTCATAACACCAAACGATAGCATTTTGTAAACAACCGCCATGGAAGCCGAACGGAGAGATCAAATTGTGCACAGTTTTCTTACGAGTACGAGTCCGAGAATTTCTTCGAAACAGCAATGAATAATTTTTTTTAATTTTTTTTTATGAAAGAGTAAAGAAAATGCTACATTTGTATGAAAAACAAATTATGAATTCGTTAATAAATGACTGAACTACACGCAATTGTTTGTGTTCCAATATTAAATGAAGCAGACTTTACATCCGTCGAACTTGGTCAGCACTTGGTCGTACAGCTTTCGAGCACGGATTCTGGCCACATTGTTCTGCTTCAGCGTCCGATTTGGCTGTTTGCTGGCTCGGAATGGCCTTATTCCTTCCCGGAGACGAATTCGTCGCACCGTACTGTGAGCGGCCTGGAACTTATTGGCCAAATCGCGGTCTGAAAGATTGGGATTCCTCTTGACGGCCTTGATTACTTTCCCACGCAGTTTCCGGTCGACAGTTCCACTCCGACGCTTCGAATGCGGCTTCCGAGCCGTCGTCAATGTTTCCTTGTACTGCTTGATAACACGCCATACGGAATTTCTGGGCATTTTAAGCTGTTTAGCTAGCTTCGATGCCGACAACAATGGATTTTCAAGAAAACTGTGCACAATTTGATCTCTCCGTTCGGCTTCCATGGCGGTTGTTTACAAAATGCTATCGTTTGGTGTTATGACATAAATACATGGTGAAAGGTAATGAATTTCCCGACACGTGGGTGAAAAAAGTTTTCAAATCCGTCCACTAGAAGCGCCACAATGAGCAAAGGAATTTGTTCCAATATTAAATGAAGCAGACTTTACTCAAGTTTTTTTCCCTCAAAAATCATGCTTGAATGCACTCATTTTACTGGCAATCCTAAATGGTTGAAATTTTTAGAACGAACTTTCTATAATTTTTCATGAAGCATAAAAAACAATGACTTAATAAAAAATTGGTGCAAGTCCCAGATTTCATGTTTTGAGGCTTCTTTAAGCTGCAGCTTTAACAACTGCTTATCAAACAGTTGCCATTGATGTAGATTGTTAGATTAACGTGATTTAAAGCATAGTGCTCAAAAAGTAAGTTAAAACTATGATTGACTTGGTTTTATGCCGATTAAAGTGAACCTCGTCTAATGGCGAGTTTCGGCTTTGGCGTGTTGATTAAATAAAAACATGCTTAAATACCAAATTTTACTCATAAAGAGTGATTGAAATGGTGTGCAGAATTCTTTCATATCGTCGTACAACGTCTTATTACGATCAGGGAATCAAAAAATCGTTATCTTTCGTTAGAACTTGCCGATGAAAACACCCGTGAAGGAGATTTTCATCCACCAGTGTACTGTACTCATACTCATCATTAACAAATTTGCTCTCGATTAGTTTTGCATTCCGATTCAAACTTATCGGAAAGTGTAACGTTAAGGATAAGTTCTCCTTTCCTCGCAAGAAGTAACAAGAAAAGATTGGTCATTTTTTGCATTCAGATTCATTTGTTTAATTCAATAGATGGTTTCGTTTATTTAACCTCCGGTTGTAATTTACGACCCGTCTAGTGAAAGGGTTTGACTTGGAGGTGACAAAATTAGTGTTAGCAGATCGCTAGTACAAGTTTCTAGTGCTAGTACCGCGAGAAATTGGATTAGCCCCGATTTCAACTTGCGACCCCTCTAGTGAAAGGGTTTGACTTGTAGATGACGAAAAAAAGTGTCGCGAGATCGCTAGTACAAGCTACTAGTGTAAGTACCGCGAGAAATCAGTTCAGCTCCAATTTCAACTTTCGACCGGTCAAGTGAAAGGGTTTGGCTTATAGGCGATGAAAAAAGGTGTCGCGAGATCGCTAGTACAAGCTACTAGTGTTAGTACCGCGAGAAATCAGTTTAGCTTCGATTTCAACTTTCGACCGGTCAAGTGAAAGAGTTTGACTTGCAGGTGACGAAAAAAAGTGTCGCGAGATCGCTAGTACAAGCTACTAGTGTTAGTACCGCGATCAATCAGATAAGCTCCGAATTCAACTTGCGACCCATCTAGTGAGAGGGTTTTACTTGTAGGTGACAAAAACAAGTTTCGCAAGTTCGCTAGTACAAGCTACTTTTGTTAGCACCGCGAGAAATTAGTTTAGCTCCGATCTCAACTTTCGACCCCTCTCGTGAAAGGATTTGACTTGTAGGGAAGACAACTAGTGTCGTGAATCCACTAGTACAAGCTACTAGAGTAAAAACCGACAGAAAATAGGTTAGCTCGATTTCAACTTGCGACCTGATTATAAAAAGGGAAGAAATTGATGAGAATTTATTTAAGCAGTTTCTTGATACAAGCTTGTACAACTAGGTACTAGTAGATTATTTCTACCGATTCTCGCGGTACTAGTACTAGTAGCTTGTACTAGCGAACTCGCGGAACTATTTCTCGTCATTTACAAGTCAAACCCTTCCACTTGACCGGTCGAAAATTGAAATCGGAGCTAAACTAATTTCTCGCGGTACTTACACTAGTAGCTTGTACTAGCGATCTCGCGACACTTTTTTTCGTCACCTACAAGTCAAACCCTTTCACTAGAGAGGTCGCAAGTCTTAATCGGAGCTAAACTCATTTCTCGCGGTACTTGTGCCGTTAATCATCACTAATTTGTTTTAACTATTACTAGTTACCAGAACCCTCAAACATTGATTAATTATCGCGACGAGCGCCTTCTTTAGACGTTACGCCCGAGAATTTCAAAATTTACCACATATCTATTTAACTATTTCAGTTAGCCTTTTCTGCTGATGTTATAATCGATTCAGTCGGTTTGCTTCAGTGTGAGCATTTTGAAATTTTTTCATCTGTTGGTGGACCGTCGGAGACAAAATAACGTGTAGCGAGTTATCTTTATCGTCAATGGAAACAGATGAGAAGCAATCGCTTTCTCATATTTATCGCTAAGTGTAGCACAAGGGATAAATCAGTTATCAGTATCAGATCAGTTGGATTTGCTTCCCTGATTACGATCATGAAGATTTAACAGCAAGTTTAATACCCAGGTTATGTTGAGTGGTCAAAAATAAGTCCCTAAGGAATAAAGATGGACCTATATTCGACATGGGTAAAATTGCTATTAAAACCAGTTATTTTGCTTTTTCGAGCTTGCAAAACAGTTTTCACGTATTTTATCATAGCTGTGAACATGTTTGTATTTGTAAAATTCATCACAGCTATGCAGCAAACCTCTTGAAAGTTGACTCCAATAATGGCACGTCCTCCTGAAATGGCTTTGGTTCGGTCCAACTGTAAAAATCAAAACTTTATTTTCAAGTTTCGCTCCGTTAACAGCTTACTTAAATAAAATTTTAGATTTGATTAGAATCATAAGAAGTAGCTTCAACTATAGTTGCTCAAAATTTTTATCAATAACATGATTTATGAGAGAAATATTGGCAAAAAGCTACAAGGTGGTCCAAAATATGTACCCGGTCCAAAATAATTCCGTTACCCTATTGTGTTTGATCCATGGTTGTGGGGGGACTGTGACATCTTGTGTAAATTTAAGATACATTTACACAAGATGAAGATTAGGATATTTGAAATTTTTTGGCATTATTAACTTAAGTTTGATGATTTTTGCACATATTTACCACCCTCTTCTCATCGGGTTTTTTGTCAAATCAACACGCTGTTAAAACATGGAAACAAGAAAGGGTCAGCCTGTAGTTTTTTCCCCCCAGCCACGTTTCCCGAAACCGAACGAAAAGTCGAAAAAGTCAAACCGATCGACCTGATCTGGGGTGATGATGGAGGTGGTGATTATTTTGTGCTTTGTCCCGAACATCGTCGCAGTAGGCGAGTGAGTTAGGGCATTTATCCAGAATTTTCCGCTGCCACCAGCCATTTCCCGTAATGGGCCGATCATTTCCATGCAAAAATATGCAAATGAGAATTTCAACTGCAGCAGCATCAGACCTCGTCAAGCTTCGATATGGCAGCTGCTTGGCTAGGAGAGATGCCACCAAACAACATCTCACAGTTATTTTTGCCGCATGAAACAGCATCAACTAATATGTAGAAGGCAAAGTGTTAGGCTGATGGTCAGTCAGAAGCACTCACGGGAAGATTGGTGTTGATGTTGTTCTTTCTCTGAGTACACAAAGTGAAAGTGAGAGGCTTTTAATGGGTTAAAAAATTGATTTCATACTTGGAAAGGAGAGCGTTTGTTTTAGTACTGTTTTGCATAAAAATAACAAGCTGATGAATAAATTGGTACCCGTGCTTCATATGAAAGCAAATAAAAACTTCAAAAATCACTGGCTGTGGAAAGATTGCGACTGTCTATCCACCATTTTTCACTTCTCACATCTTTCGTTTCATTTCTCACTTATTACTTATTGCTCACTTTCATTTTTCCCGTCTCACTCTTCACGTTTTCCGTTTCACTTTTGACATCTAACGTACCACTATTTACTGCTCACGTCTCATGTCACACTTCTCACAGTACTGGGCTCACGTCTCATGTCTTAAGTGTCATGTCTCAGGTCTTGAGTCCCTTTTCTTATGGCTCAAGGCTCATGTCTCGTACAGGTTTCAAGCCTCAGGTCACATTTCTTAGGTGTCATATCTCTGTATCAGTGCGGACTCAAAGAACATCCAAATTTAAAAAAAAACCTGTTTTTTTTATGTTGACATGATAAATCTTCCTAGGTATGTCTAATAAGTACGAATACACACAACATTTCCCTATTAGTATTAATTTTTCTCTTTTTTTTTCAAAAACCATTTTCAAGACATCCTAGCGATCAAACCCCGAATATACCCGGATGGCATAGTCGTTTTGAATTGTGGAACATCCGAAATGGTGACACAGATCCATAAAATTCTATCCCTCTGTTGGCCAACCAACTAAACGCATCTCCAGTCAGTCAGTCAGCCAGTCAGAGGCCAACACTAAATCATAACTCACAAAAACATAGTGTTGAACATGATGATCGTTTCGATTTAACAGTCTTTGAGGCACGTTCCAACGCGACTAAATCGAAGATTTAGATTGCCAAATATTTAGTAGAGTGCCGAAGATAAGAAAAAATAAACTTTTCTCCAAATCCGGACGATTTTACGGTTCCCTCAAACGCTTAATTCGACTTTGCAGCATCCGTTCCACGATTCATCGGCAGCAAATTTCCAAACTGTGCTATCCGGCTGCTGGAAATCAACCGATCGTAAAATATTGTCAAAACATTTTCAAAGATCGTTTTAGATTTTTTTTTATAATTTTACCCTCGTGTTTGCTCTAGTCGAGAAAAGTGGTATTCCGCTGCGAGATGATGAAAGTGATGCTTCCGTTTTTTCTTCGTTCCCCTTACAAATATTTCCTCCTTCGTTTAGAAATTTCTTTCTTCAACCAACTGGTGCAAAGTCTTCGAAAGCGTGGTGTCATCGTTCATGCAGCAGGAAGGCACAAGTGTTATTTTATTTCTTCGATCGTTTTTTTCCTTTTCATTCCGTCGTCCAATTCTAATGTGAAATCAGTGTTTTGATTTATGGCGCTCAATCAGACAGCCACTTTCGAAGATCCAAATCCGAATCGACACAGTCCGATTGAAATATGATGATTGCACAATGTGCACCGGATCTATGCTTGATGGGTGACGGCACGTGCTCTTGCTTGCTTACGGAATGAATCATCGGAAACTATTTTGGGCGAAATCAATTTCGTTGAAATTATCATTTAAAAAAGAATTATAGATCAGAATTTTAATCATACTTTTAAGTTGGGTCAATCAATAATTTTATTAAATAAAATAAATGTCAAATAAATAAAACAGGGATTTTCAATCTATCCTTTTTCTCAATTTTATTAAAATAGACTACATTCAATCTCTTTTCAAACACTCCTATCTCTATTGCAATTCTTGAAATGGGAAAATAAAAACCTAACCGTATAATATTTTTTAACTCAACATCTGTTAACCATTACCAAAGTTGTTTCACAATTCAAAATATTATCATTTTTTTATTTTTTTATTTGTATAAAGGAGAGTGCAGGGCAACCTTGCTGCAAGAACACGCGGTTTGTAACGTTTAGCTAAAAATCGTTTTTAAATGTGATTTTTCGTGTGTTTTCGAGTAAAATTAATTTTGAAGGTGAAGTTTTCAAAAGTGTCGTCAAGGGAGTAATGAATTCCAGCTTTAAAGTTTTTCTCAGGTTTAAAATGTTTTTATTGAAAAATCATCCTCCACGACCATTCCAATGTAAAAAAAAAATTGCGCGTGTGTTCTTTCTTTTTCTTAATTTAATTCGTTCGTAGTTTAGGGTAACAGAAACCGATGAACCTCGAAAAAGGAGCAGCCAATCATGGATGCTTCACCTCGTTCGCTCGAGTGACCTGAAGATACCCGAATGAAAATCTTTTGGATGACAAAGCTATAGAATAATAGTGAATTGAGGAGTTGACTTTTCGCGTAAAATGAAGGCGCATGATGGACATAAACATTAAGATAAATATGCATTTCATACTAAAAATCTAATTACCTACTTGGAAAAGTTTGTGTTTTTGGAAGTTTTGGACAAAAAAGCTATCTTATTTAAGAAAAGGGTCCATACCATTACGATCTTTGATATTTTAGAAACGAGAAGAAGTGCGAAAAAAAAAACAATTTTCAGTGCTGTCTCTATCAGTTAATAGCGCAGTCGGTAATCCTTGTTGTTAGGTAAACGCTCATATTTTTTTTTAAACATTAATGACTTTTCTCGAACCGTTTTATAAGGTTTCTGATAGAACAGCGATAATTGTTCTTTTTATACCGCTGTGTACG
Organism: Uranotaenia lowii; assembly: GCF_029784155.1. NCBI lineage: Eukaryota > Metazoa > Arthropoda > Insecta > Diptera > Culicidae > Uranotaenia > Uranotaenia lowii. The sequence goes on along the minus strand of NC_073692.1, from coordinate 376,053,355 downwards.
GTCAATTTCAAGCAATTCGAAAGTTCTGAGAAAAAGTATTAAAAGTTGTTAAAATTTCAATCGCAATACGTAAAAAAACATTTGCCATCTTGGGACGCGCAGATAGAAATTGTTCGTTTTTACTGCTGTTCTAAGTCTAAGTCTAAGTTAATTTTCTCACTCCAGAGGAATAACCTGATAAAAAAAGCTTGTAAGTATCTGCTAGACCGAAAAGTGGTAAACATCACTTTAAAACTACATAACATTTTTCTTCTTCTATCAAACAGGACAACTGGTTAAGGAAATATTCTGTCATCTGAAGGATCTCAGGATGCTTCTTATGGATCTGGATCAGGAGCTTCCAGTAAAAATCTGTAGGAGCAGGATCAGGCGTCACTGCAGGATCGCAATCACCGCAGAACATGCTTAATTCGGGAATGGTGGCAGAAGAGGTAAAGGGAAATAAAATATCAAAGGTAATAGATAATAGACAAGGATTCATAATTTTATCACATCGATAAATATTTATAAAAATAAACGTTCCATTGATGAAACTCTAATTGATTTTTTTTGTTCAACATTCATTCGGATCATTTTCCCTGATTTTTGCTCAATTTAACTTTTTTTGACCATGCTTGAAAAATAACAATAATCCAAGTTCTCCTCAAAATCCCATTTTATGAGTATTCGCTGAAAACTCATAAAACGACTCAATTCACAAAACTTCGATAACGGTTATTTTCCAATCATTAATAGTAGGAACATGCCCTATTATGCGCCACCTAAGCGAATAGCTGATTTTCTATGTATTCCACGCACAAATTGTGTTAAAAATGGGTGTAATCGTTGAAGAAAAGTGTTTTCTACAAATTTCTATGATTTTTCATTACTCAAATTGCTATAGTTTCTTCAAAAACATGATTTTTTAAAACCATATTCAAAGCCACAAAACAAAACTGTGTTGCTAATACGCGCCGCTGTGTATTCAATACGCGCCTAGCAGCCGAACACACCCGAGAGCAGCCGAAGACCGAAAACACACCAATACTTACAGACACTTTGACTGAAAAGAAAATCAAAATGGACTAATGGAAATTTAACAAAAAATGAAAAATAGATTTTTTGGGCTGAATTAACGCTCAAAGTATGGTTTTTGACTTTATGTTCATTTTCAATAAAAATTGGACTTTTTGAAAAATTAATGCTATTTTCAGCCTACTACGATTGGCGCGTTATAAAGAGCGCATGGGCCGTGATAGAACATACCCATGAAATGCATACCTTTGCGAGTTTAGTATGATTTTTTAGCATAAAATCATAATTTAGATTCTCCTCTATCGATGTGTCAGAAAATATTGTCTTATTCGTTTTTCTCTGCTTGGTGACACCTTATTAAAAGTGTTTTAAAATTTAGATCAAAATGAAGAAAAACCTAAATTGTGAAATTATCACGACACAGGGGCATTTTAAGGAAAAATTCATACTTGCCATGCCCAATCACAGCATTTGAATCAAATTGGTAATATTCTGCAGGCTTAAAATGCTTCAGATTCTTCAAAACAAGAGTGGCGCGTATTAGCCACATGGGGCGTTATATGAACTTTTTCCCTACAATATGGCCGAGCGTGTAGGAGCAAAACATGATGGGTGAAGGTGTGTGGAAAAGCTAATCTATAACAGCAACATCAACACATTCAGGATGTTGTACAAAATAATTTAAAGAAAAGTTTCCTGGGGCTTTTTTTTTAATTTTATTCATAACACAGTTATGAATTGCAGAATATATTAACTGATACATATTCGAAAGTTTGAAAATGCCAGCCTTATACACTGATGACGTTGGACAGAATGTCAGATAAAGTTTCTTAGAAATTTTGAATCATTCTTTGTAACAAATGGCAAGTTTATCAATTTTACAACACATTATCTATATTTACAAAAAAAAAAATGAAAAATTGAATGCTGGAAAATTTGATCATTTCAGGTTTGGGAAAGCATGAAAATTTAGAAGTGTTGAATTCTTGAATATTTTGATCAATTTGTTGTTCGACCGGGAATAATTTTTAGGTTATGTATTGGCTTTTCGGTTTTATCAGGTCAATTTTAACACTTTTTATATATGCTTTATCCAACGCTTCGAATGATATTAATTCTTTATCAAGGAATCGGACATTCGTGAAATTATTACAAACAGTGAGTCGAGTGATAAATGCTTTGCCACGGACGTGTTCCAAAACGACGGTGTAGGCGCCGACGCCCTGGCCGATACCAGAATATTGGGCAACCAGAATTCCGACGATTGATGAACGCTGTAGGAGTGCATCTGCTTTGGACAATAACACGAATGTCCGATTCCTTGATAAAGAATAATAATAATTCGAAACGTAGGATGAAGCATATATATAAAAAGTGTTATAATTGACCTGATAAGACCGAAAAGCCAATACATAACCTGAATATTTTGAAAATTTAATTTTGAATTATGTTGAAAGAATTTTCAAAGATGAAACTTTTAGTTTTTCAAAACTTTGGAATAGTTTAGAAGTTTGAAAACCTAAATAATTTACTTGAAAATTTAAGTACATTTCATGTAACTTCATAAATTTGAAGCAGTAGAAACTTAAGAAATTAGGAACTAGGCAATAAGTGTACTGACAATTTCCAATTTGATCTGAAATTTTATTCAAAAAAGCAATTGCAAATTTTGACTATCCATATTTGTAAGAAAAAAAAAATGAAACTTTGAAAATTTAAAATTTTAAAATTTTGCAATTTTGATAACATTGAAAGTTTTAAAAATCAAGAAATTTTTCAACTCAAATTATTAAATATTTTATCAGTTTCGGTGTGCAGTGGATAAAATGTATTAAATGGTTTCAAGTAGTGGTCGGAAAATCGCTCAAGAAAAGCAATCAGGAATGGTTTCTAGCTAGAATGATGCTACCTCCGAGTGCTGTGATACGCACGTGGTAATAGTACCCATTGAATATATGTCGAAAATCAACACTAACTTGATACAAGAAGATATACCATGCCCCACCGGAGGCTACCGTTGCTATTCGTCACGTGGCTAATCGACGGTGATCGACATACTTGGTGATACATTTTGAACGTCGCTTCCTCAATCATTCCCGAACGTCTATCCTCGCATCATTGTTGATAATGCTCGTTATTGATAGACGATCATTAATGTTTCAAAAGGAAAAATCTGAATAAATACCAGGATCACATGTTCAAAAAAGCTGTAGCACATGCTGGACAGTTCATTGCGGTTACCTAGTCATGATTTTGTCCTTGTAGGCAAAACGAAAAATAAAAAATCATCTGATAGCTTACATAGATCGCTCAGAACTAATACATATCAGTTATGATCCTAAAGGTTGAAAGTCGTTAGGGGAAGGAAATCAGCATCGAGACGTTCGTTGCTGATAGTCTGCGTCCTTTTTTACCTCATCATGTATCGCAAAAGTGTTTCAAATACAGAAGCGTCGTTGTCATGCATGATTGTTTGTATGATTTGGTTGAAGAAGGAAAATTTGACTGCTTTGATTTTTTGGCTCTGGATGTAGTCAAGCATGGCTCAGTGAAAATGATTGGTTTCAAGCTTTTTGTAGATGTAGATTTAAGAAAAGTTATCATGAAATAATCACTATGGAATTAAATTTAAAATACTTGCCAAATTATTAAACGTTTTGTAACTGTAGTCAACGAAACGATTGATAGTTTATGCATGGTGGTCCAAATAAAGCACTCTTAGGATGAGTTTTGTTGGTGCTTCTAGAAATGGATAATAAACAGGTCAATACTGCTTATATGTCACAAATAATTTAGTTACAGAATTCATATGAGATGCTTCAAAATCCAAGTATATGGTTGCATTCCTCTCAGTTTTTTAGACAAAAAACAAATGTATATGACTGTCGTTTCATTAAAAATATATACATTGAAAAATTAAACAGATATGAGGAAAATTGTGAAACTTTTAGAGATTATGAACAGCAGGTTTAAGGATGCACTGAAATTTGTTTTCATTATCTTGCTTCATTATTCTTGATTAAAGCTGTTATAATTTAGCTTGACTGATTTCAAACATTTTTTTTTATCATACAATAATTCAATGGAAGAATAATGAATTTTATACAAAACATTTTTGATAATTTACTATTGATGATATTTAATGCTAAAATGAAAACTTAAATAGAAGATTATTGCTTGATTTGGAAAAAAAAGATGAAAATCTAGAAGGGAATCTAGATGGGAATCTAGACTAAATTGTTGATTCAAAAGTTAATATACAGTCCCCCCACAATCATGGGTCACACACAATTATTTATCACCGGTCATTTGAACTGGTGATATTTGCTGAACTGAAAAAAAAACATATTATAATGTTTAGTTGTTCGATATTATCATCTAAATGCTTTAAAAATATTATATGTGCGCTTAATAACAGTAAAACAGCGGTTTGAATAGTTCTTATCATACGTTAACTATTATGAGTCGAACTATCGCATGAAATACCAATGTTATAAAAAAGGTTGACAATTTAAACCGTATGCGGTTATTTCAAAGATTCCAACAAAATGAAGTGGTCTCATTTAACAACAAAGGGCGAGTTTGCATCATATGCTTTCATCCATGCTTCCAAAAACATTTTTATTGCTTGAATGCAGAGGTGACCTCCGTCCTAAAGCATAATATTGATCTTCCACCCTTTTCTCTTTTTCCAAACTATCTTTCGACTACTAGGATGTGGCCGGCGCCGTTATTGATGTTCAAAAGGAGCTAAACACGGCATCTATTCCTCGGTCAATCACGGAGTAGCAACCATTGGTGATCACGGATGAAAAAGTCTACTAGTTGTTATAAAAAATCGTGTGGTTGCCGCTTCCATGCAAATGATTTTCAATTCAACGTACCGTTTTACTTGATCACCATCGATATCTACGAACAAATCAGCGTTGCTGTGATGTTGTTTTGGCTATCGAGGATTTCTCGTCTGCTCATCGCTAATATGACTATCATATGGCGGATTTGGCTATTTTATTTAGGTCAACTTAAAGATTCTAAAATTTAGTTTTAGAAAGTCTCAAAAACAGAAGATGGTGGAAGTTATTTTTTTTGGCGAACACACATCAGAAAGCGAAAATGTATGTTGAATTTGTTATTAACGTATTTGTTCTACTAACAGTTGTATTCAGTTTCAGATTCATCCGCTTGGACAAAACTGTTGCAGCGATCATGGTAGGCCGAGGCAAAGGGAAATAACAAAATCCCCCAAAATGTCTCCAACTTAATTTTATCACCTAAGTCATTCGATATTTTTTGAATATTTATAAGGTTCTCTCGGTAGAAAAAAAAGCAATTTTGCTCTTAACGATTGTTTTTTGACGTAGAATTGCGTCTTACGGCAACACTGTAGGGTGGGGCAAATTGAAATTCGCGAACGGATCTCGCGTCGCGAAAAACGCCTCTTATCGGACATCTCTTCCGTACATCATTTTGAGTCGACTATGTGTTGGTACACCAATACTAATTTGGCGCAAATACGGATGGCATGGACGGGTGTACCGAATAGTGGTATTCGGCGAACGGCCGAATACCGAATATTGACCTTTTTAACTATTCGGCCAAACGAATATTTGGCCGAACATTCGGCCGAATTTTCGGTCGAATATTCTGTCGAGTTTTCAATTGTTACGGACTAGCCGTTACAATTAAAATATATAAATGTGGACCTTCATGCGCAGGGGCCTCGGGTGGATTTGAATTGTTTAACGGTTAGAAGCAGTTAGTAAAAATTCCCAGGTCCCTCGTCCTAACCAATGTCCCCCATCCCTCAACTGTCAAAACTCAGCGACATCATCATTCGACCGGAATACTGGCAACCCTTTCTCGATGACGTTTCCGGAGCGAACGAGAAGAGGCGCCGAAAGAAAAGGGGCTATTCAAGTCGTGGTCGTCGATCTGCTCGGACGTGCAAATTCGTCCGTCGGTCCATCTCTTCCAAACAACCACGTCAAAGACACAGTCCAAGGCACCCGTCAATTTTATGTGTCAGCAGCCTTCGTGTCACCGAATAAAGGCTCCGACCTCAGACTAGTCCGGTCTCCAAGGGCCTCTCTGGAAGACAACCGGCAGGCCCAGCCAACCAACGGCCCCATACGGTCCAAGCTCCAAGGACCCTACGACCATCACGAGGTCTCGCTTCATCAGAGTCGTTGCTCCGAAGGTCTGGTCTATCACACTGCCCCTAGACCGTGGAGGTAAGCTTGGCGCGCCTTCGACCGAGTCATCGGGAGGAGGAACTACCCTACAATCCCGATAGATCCGGCAGTGCATTACCGGTCGGGAAACTAGGGCACGCTGGTAGTTCGGCCTCGGAAAGGACTCTCCGTGGCGCAGGTATCACCACGTGCGTCCATAGACAAGACATTCCCCGGGAAGACCACACGACCAGCACCCAAGACTCAACAGCCAACACGTCAACCTTCATGGCCATCGACATCACCCGGGATCCTGTCTACGCCGGCAAGTAAAGTCATTTATGTAAATCGGCCCCAACGTTCCCTTACCCTGAACCCTTCCCCTTAAAATGTTACAATAAATTGTTTAAAGTGTATTTGTCACTTGTTTAGTATACGTCCGAAACCCTCTTGTGCATTGGTTCTAGTTTCGTCAGTTTGCTTGCCCCTTCCTCCCCAGGTCGTTTGTCCACTCCCCAGCAAGTGAAGCCGACCCTGAGGTAACGAGTGACTGAGCTAGCCGTAGTTACACAATAGAAATTAAAAAGTGACAATTTCCTTTTTTCTTCTGCTTCTTTCATCTTAATACTCCTTATGTTTTTGAATCGATTTTTCTCAACCAGATGTATAATACATCAGATCTTCTTTAAGTTGAGGTCTCTTTGATTTTCAAAATGTCGCCAATAGTTAGAAGGACATCAGATGAATTGTCGCTTCTAGGACGTTTATCAACAGAGATTTGGTTCCAGTGAAATCTGGGATAAAACAAGTCAAAACAGGTGTCAAGCTATTTGAAATTGCTTATTTATATTGAATCAGCTGAATGTCGAATTTTAGCTAGATGTCTTCAAAATAGTTGCCAAAAAACGATGATCTCTAACTTTTAAAATATTATATTTTCTACCAATCGATCCCGCACGGCCGGTTCTGGACAATTTTTTGAAAAATTTGTTAAAAAAGAGCATATCTCAACAGAATTTAGGCATTATTATCTAACATTCAAGAGGATAAAGAAAGTAAATTACCGTAAACTGGGGGAACTTTGATCACTTTTTTCATTCATTTTTGAATATTTTGGAAGGGGTTGCTTTTTTGTAATACCTAAAAGCTTTAAAACCCTTACTGAGGTGAGGAGTAATAAACATGATCATTGATTGCAGTAAATTCAAACGACAGTGGTGGTTATAATTAAATGTTTCTTACAAAACCAGATTTCGAGTTTCGGGGTAACTTTGATCACTATGGTTTTTACGTATCTCAACATCTTCAAATTTATTGTTTTGATGCCATTCAGCGTGGAAGGCTCGAAATATCGATAACAGCATTTTTTTTGTTTGGATTCAATTGAATTTTTCAACTTTTTCTTTAAAAAACAAAGATAATCGAAATGGACAATGTTGCTGCATACATTTAGGGGCAAAAATTATAAACATTTCTCAATATTTTTTGGCCTAAAAAACAAATAAAATTTTACCTTCATGCAATTCCCTAAGTCCTCGTACTGTTCCCATGTTCTTTTTTTTTCTTCAAACTCAACCATTTGATGTGGTTTTTAAGCCATTTTACTATACAGGCTTTTTCATGGAAAATGACAGATTTTTTTAATATCCAAAAATTATCATCAAATGACCATTAAAATAACACTTAAACTTAACCTAAACCAAGAAAAAAGTTGAACTTTCACATTAAACAACCCATTTGCTCCTAAATGCTTAAAATTGATCAGGAGAGATGTTTGTTTGTGAGCCTTCAAAAAACCAGATATTTTAAGATTTTGAAATTATATTTAAGTGATATAAAAAATCTTCTAATCTAAACCAAATTTAGCTTATTTGTAACTCAATTTACAGGCTTTCAAACGTTGTAAACATTTTTCAGATATTTTAATTTTATACTTAGTTAATGATGATTATCTGCAAAAATTTCATGCTGATCAAAGTTACCCCGCTGATCAAAGTTCCCCCAGTTTACGGTACTTAAAATTTAATGTTTTCATCGAATGACAGCAGCAGTGCTAAAATCTTATCTAAAGGTTGAAGAATAATTGATGTTTATATTTAAATTAACTTTAAAAAATCGTTTTTGAATGAAAAATCTAAAAATTTTCAAAGAAAAATTTAAGTATTTATTTGATTTAACAAAAAATCTGATTAAACCCCAGAAAATTTCCGGAAAATAAACGATAATCAAAGTATGAAGCTAATTACAGATACACCAGCTAAACACGGATACACCTAAGATCTTTTACTGAAACCATAAGGTTTTGATGATTTTGTAGCTTTTTCATCATTACTTTTGGATATTTGATTAATTATGCAACATCAGTTGAAAAATTTGACAAGTCTGTTAATTTATAAAATTTGAAAAAATAAGTATTCAGCCTATTCGGCCTATTCGGCCGAATACTTGGCTCAACTATTCGGTGAGCCGAATATTAGGCTTAACGGTTTTTTGGCGGTATACGGTGCCGAATATTTGGTACATCTCTAGAAATCTTCCCCGCGAAGATATAAAAAAAAGTGCCAAAGTGGGACCAAAATCGACGAAAGACCGTACCGAATTCGAAAAGAGGATCCACTACCGGAGATGGTCAAGGATGTGGATAAAACGGCCTATCTTGAGGTTTGCGCCGATCGCCTTGAAGGTGTCTACCCCGATCGTTCCTAGAATCAAAGGTTTACCTAATATTCATAAACCAGGGAATGAGATGAGCAAGATATTATCGCGTGTGAACGCGCCTACCGAAAAAGTGGCTAAGTGGTTATTGGACGAGTTTAAAAGGATGCCGAAACTCCTTAAAAATCTTACGACGACATCGGTTAAGGAAGCAATTGACTTTCCAACTGAGCAATATCACAATGGCTCCAAGGGCCTCACTTGAAATTCTCTCATAACTTCATTACAAGGAAATTGTTGCATTTTTTCGGACAACTGATTTGAGCCTTCCAAAATGTGAAAACACGTAGCGTCTCAGAAAACTTTCGAAACCGTAGCTTGCGGGCCAGAAATATTATTTTTCTATCGCGAGATTTTCTCAAAATTTAAAATATAAGATAAAGGATAGAGATATTCCACTTTTTTTTTTTTTTAAATAAATGGGAATAAGTTCCCCAAACATTCGAATAAACTTATAAAGTTATTTAATTATGGATTCTAAAGTTTATATCACATAGCAAGAACACCTTTCCATTGGGAGTTCCAAACGACGAAGAACAAGCTGCTAGAAATATCGTAATGGATTGCAGCTTTGCCCGGTCCGGCCCCAAGATTTCATCTGCAGCTGCTCGGCCTGATTCTGCCAAGAGGCCTCGAATTGCAATCACCCTGTGCGTCCGCCGTATGTTCGCCATCCGGTTGACAGGATGAATGAATGAATGAATGAAATGCGAGTATCAGCCTGTGCTTGGCTTGGCTTGGCTTGGCGTCCAGCTAGAAGCAGCAAGAAGTTGCAATTACATACCATGCTGAATGCCAGAGCACCCAGTTGCGTTGCATTGCAATGTATGTAGCGACTTGAGGTGCATTCTCACTTTCGCCTGCCAGAGTGCAACATGCCATTGCCACCCACATTTTTCCTCTCGCTGCTTGGAAAATGTATCTGCGGGACGGGTGTAATTTGCATACACTTGAAACGTAAATCTTCTCCACAGAATTAGCAACGGCACACGTTTAGTTGAACCGTTTCCAGACAATTTGTGTGACGAAATATCCGTGTGAGCTCGGTTGGATTCGCACTTTGAGAGGAAACTCTCCTCATTGGTCAGTTGCAGCAGGAAATGTTCGAGCTAATTTATATTTTTCCTGCTTTTTTTTTGCTTTTTCTCCGACTTACGACGAAGACCGCTCACTCGAAACGAGATTGTAAATGGTAATTTAAATATATGTCCGGAATGTCACTTTTCGTTTACAGTTTATGACAATTGGAACGTTTTTGCAGGGTGTGTGTGTGTGCCTATGGATTGTCTTATTAAAGTGTCATGTTCTTACTCGATTTGAGGCTAGCAATGAGAATCCACTGTTGGTTGGATAATTGCATTCCGTGCGGAGTCTTGAAATAAAATAACGCCTGCACCTAGAGATGTTTGGCACGGAATTGGATGATTGCGTTTCTCAGAAAATGTAATTATATCGCGTTTGCTTAAACATTTAAAATAATATTTGCGGAAAAAAACGTTACGAAACACACAAAAAAGCTAGAATTTCTACCTTCGAAATTTCAGGTTTTTTCACTCCGTGGGAATTTTTGACAAATAAAAGAGGTCGAATTTTTCATAGGGGTGATCAATTTTCCAATAGGCGCTTCAGAAACGCAGGACTGCTATTGGCAGTCTTACTTTTATTTTACTTTAACATTGTAATCATTATTTAATGTTAAACCTCTAAAAACCATTTTTTCGCTGAAAAATTCACAGAAGTTTAGTTTTATGATTACATACCACTTTAGTTCAACGAAAAACCATATCATTCAGGAAACATTATTTTTTTTAAACTATGCATAACAACATGGGCTAAGTAACTTAATTTCAGTAGTACATATTTTCCAATTTTTTGTCGTTTTTCCAAACCCAAGACGGGTATATATTTTTTTCATTTCTACCTTACATAGGATCATTTTTCCTAAAAAGTATAAATCCAAAATTTTTGTAAGTTTTAGACTTAACTGTCAATGGCTACTTAAAATCGAAAACACATGAACCAAGGATTTCTGACCTAACTAAAATGATAATTTTTCGAAAAATAGGTTCAATTCCAATTTTTTATGTTTTTAAGCTATCCTTGGAAGTAGCTTTTGACAATTACTTGTCAAACAGTATGAATTGTTAGAGGAACATATTTTGAAAAATAACCATTGACTTTGATTTAAGTGAAACTTACAGTAATTCTAACGTGGAGTTGGTTTTTCAAAGAGCTAATAAAATTAAATTTTTTATTTTTTTTTTCATGAAGAAACCATTGAAAAACAAATATGTATAACATTGGAAAGCAACAGAAACTTTTTTCAATTATTTATCTGTTAATGTATAATATTAAAGCCTGTTAAACATAATTCAAATAGAAAAATAGAATACTTTAAAACGAAGGGATTCAATGTTTTTATTGTGATGAACTTTAATTAAATTTCAATCCGAAATTTTGTGATACGCTTTTAATTGGAAGTCTCGATTTTGACAGAAAACATCCCAAATAGATATCTATATATATAACAATAAATTTGTGTCTGTCTGTCTGTCTTTCTTTCTGTCTGTCTGTCTGTTCCCTATAGACTCAGAAACTACTGAACCGATTTACGTGAAACTTGGCAGGTGGGGATATTTGAGGCAGGAGAAGGTTCTTATTATGGTTTGAGACCCCTCCCTCTCTCAATAAGGGAGGGAGGGGCCACCCAAATAAAATACATTTTTTTTCATAACTCGAGCACTCATCAAGCAAATGGTATCAAAATTGGCATGGGGTGATATTTGGGTACGAGGAATATTTCTATTCCTATTGTTTGAGACCCTTTCCTTCTTCCAGCGTGAAGAGAAGAAAGAGGGAGGGGAGTTTCATACAATTTTAACTGCATAACTCGAGAACTACAACAGAAAATGGAACCAAATTTGGCAAGGAACGATATTTGGGTAGAAGAAATGCTTCCATGAATATTTGGTATCACTTACTCCTCCAAGGAGGAGGATGAAAACGGGGAGGAGAGGTCTCCCTTACAATTTTCAGTATAACTGGAGGACTGATCGAGCACATGGAAAAATATTTGGCATGTGAGGGTATTTGGATACGAGAAATGTTTCTATTATAAATGGAAGCCCCACCTTTTTTTAGCGGAAAGATATAAAGGGGAAAAGGGGCGCTTCTATACTAATTATTTGCATAACTCTAGAATTAATCGAACAAATGAAACCAAATTTGGTTTCATAAAGTATTTCAGTACGAAAAATACTTTTATGAATATAAAGTTCTCCTCCCTCAATTCAACTAATCAAGACATTGGAACCAAATTTGTCATGGAAGGGTATTGGAAAACAAGAAATGTTTCAATGGTTATTTTAGACCCCTCTTTTTTCAGTGGGGATATAGGCAAGGAGGGGAGGGGGCTTCTATACATTTTTGATACATAACTTGAGAACTACTCGTGCAAATAGAACCAAATTGGGCTTGGAGGAATATATAAGTACGAGAAAGCGTTCTATGGATATTTGATACCCTTCTCTCCTTTTTGTGGAGAGATAGAAAGAGGGGAGGTGGGAGGATGCACTCATACAATTTCTTAAATCACTCGAGAACTTATCCAGCAAATGGAACCAAATTTCGCTTGGAAGGGGAATTTGAGTAGTTACGAGAAATGTTTCTATCAATATTTGGTACTACTACCTCCTTCCAGTTGATGATAGGAAGGAGAGAAGGGGACCCCGTTACAACTTGGATACGATAAATGCTGATATGCTTATTTGAGACTCCTTTCTTCTTCAATTGGGGATAATGTTTGGAAAGAGGGGAGCTCACTTAAAATTGTTTTGCACAAACCAAGAACTTATCAAACAAATGGAAACAAATATGACATGGGAAATCATTTGGGTACGAGAAATGGTTCTATGATTATTACAAACACCATCCCTTTTCCAGTGTATAGAAGTAATCAAGCAAAAAAAAAAATCAAATCTGACATGGGAAGGTATTTGATTACAAGAAATGTTTCTATGGAATTTTACAGATCCTTCTGTCTTGCAGTGTGGAAAGCGGAAGGATGGAGGGGGTTCCATTTAAATGTTGACATATGGCCTAAAACTCATCAAGTTTTCGAATACGAAAAAATGGGATCCCTACCTCTTTCCAGCATTTGGGGATTGTAAGGGGAAAGAGGGGCTTCCATACAGATTTTTTGGCATAAACCAAGCTTACTACAAAAACCAAATTTCAATAATCTCCTAAAATTTCATTTATTTTTGGAAGGTGTTCAACGCACACCGGGTCAACTAGTTTGTATATAAAGATAAATTGGGGAACATGAAAATTCGGTAGTGAGCCATTTTAATATTCCTCCCGCATATGAAATAAAAAAAAATTCTTGTTCAAAATGTTTATTTTTGGAACATTTAATAGTAAAAAGAGCGTAAATAGTTTAAAATATTTGAAAACCCGAAGGAAAATCATGGAGCCAAAATCAATATCATAATTTTAAAACAACAATTTAATTTAAATTTAAAAAGAATGTATATGAGTCTCTCAGAACCAAAGGGGTATAAGTCGTGCCAAAATGGTCGATTATGAGTTAATGATGCCAAACGATTTTTCACATTACAAACTATATTTGATTCTTTTTAACGAATAGTCACCGTTGATTATTATTTTTATGAAAGTTTAATGGCATTGCGGTGAACTTGATACTATGAAAATTCTTGATAGAAGAATTAAAGATTGAAATTAAATGACGGATAGACAAAGCAGATGCTTAATAGAAGAAAATTGAAAGATGTTGAAAATGAGCCAAGAGCATATTTTATGAAAAGCTTCAAAGGTGCGTTCTAGACCCTTTGTCCCACATCAATTGAATGGCTGAGAGAAGTAATAGCGAGAGGCGCAATTACGTTCACCCATACATCCAACCCGATGGATTGGTAAAGCACGTGCTGCAGTCCGATTGGGAAGCACGTGCTTTACCAATCCATCGGGTTGGATGTATGGGTGAACGTAATTGCGCCTCTCGCTATTACTTCTCTCAGCCATTCAATTGATGTGGGACAAAGGGTCTAGAACGCACCTTTGAAGCTTTTCATAAAATATGCTCTTGGCTCATTTTCAACATCTTTCAATTTTCTTCTATTAAGCATCTGCTTTGTCTATCCGTCATTTAATTTCAATCTTTAATTCTTCTATCAAGAATTTTCATAGTATCAAGTTCACCGCAATGCCATTAAACTTTCATAAAAATAAAAAAAAAACTATATTTGATGATTTTTTTCGGATTTTTAGAATTTTATTTAGATACTTGTACATTAGACTGCCCCAAATTTGTATGGGAAATTTAAAACCTGTAAAATGTTATACGCTGCAGGCTAAAATTGATCTTGGGTCTAGTACAAGATATCATGCCAAATTTAGGCCAAATCGGACCACGGGAAGGGGTCGCTCAACGAGCCTGAAGTTTGTATGGGATTTTGAGACATTTTGTTTGAGAGGAACATGAAAAACCAGTTTTTCATCAACAACTTTTGTCTCCTTAGACCGATTTCTTTCAAAAACGGGTTTTCTTAAAGCCTTAATTATGACAAATATTTCATCCCAAAGATGCATTCCAATTAACCTTAAGATAAAAAAGTTATAAAGCTTTGAAAATTGGTTAACATTTTTCAGGGTGTAATTCATCAGTGTTCTAATGAGGCGACTAAATGTCCGACCAGAACACTCAACGTGAAATGCATGCCGTTTCGTCAAATAATGACCGATTTTAACCATTTTTGTTGCACTCGATTGCAGTTTTTAATGTTTTTTATAATATTTGTTGTTGGATAAGTTTGGATAAGTTTGGATGATATTCACTTGATAGTTCGGAAAGAAGTAAGGGCGGAAAAATGCTTGACAATTACAAAATATATTGCATAACCACAGGGGCTTAGGAACATGACTGGACGATTTGTGATGCCAATAAAAGAAAACAGTGTTTCATCAATAACTTTGGTTCCCGTCGGCCGATTGCTTTCAAAAACGGTTTTTCTTAAATCCTAAGTTACGACAAATATTTCATCCGAAGACTGCATTTCGATAAGAGTTAAGGTATAAAAAGTTATTCGGCTTCAAAAATGGGCTAATTTTTTACGGTGGTATTCATTACTGTTAATGAGGCGTCAATATGTTCTACCACCCCGACTCATCAACAGTGGTAAATACCATCCTTTAAGAAAAACCGTTTTTGAAAGAAATCGGCCTACGGAAACCAAACTTATTGATGAAAAACAGGTTTTTCATGTTTCTTCTGAGCTAAATGTCCCCCATACAAACTTCAGGCTCATGGAAGGACTCCTTCCCGTGATCCGTTCTGTCCCAAATTTGGCATGAGATCTTGTACTAGGACTAGAATCAATTTTAACCTGCAGCGCATAATATTTCATAGGTTTTAAATTCCCATACAAATTTGAGGCATTCTATTGTACATATTTCCACCTTTGGGCGGGGTTTATGTATCATCTTTTCTACCTAACTCAGGATCTTTTTTTTCTCAAAAAATTTATTAAGAATGGTTGTTACTCTCAGAACCAACTGCCAACGATCGTCTAATGATTCAAAGTTTTCTACGGTATAGCGCTATCGATTGCGGTAAAATTAATGTTTACGAGTCTGCTGCAAACAAAATGGCGAAACACTTGTGGTATCTTGGTGTGGAATTAGTTGATCTGGCTTTTTTTGACGAAAATGTTTCCTTGGAAGAAATATGGTTGAAGCACTTCAACAAAATGTAACACATGAGAATCGAAGCCTCAAAGCCAAAATTTTGATCTGCTCAAAGATTTCAAACTTGCAAGTTTCGTTTCTAGGAACACGAACAGTTTTTTTTTTAAATCACTGGTTTATCGAATGACTTTTTAAAAGAAAATCCCAAGAAATAAATCAAAACCGAGACTATGTAAAAACCAGAGAGATTTTGAAGATGGTAACCGTAGTGAACGACTGTGCCGAAAGAGGTGTTGCATTGATTTCGGAATTTATTGGTTAAAATAACCAAAAATGAAGAACAACTGCAATTTTTATTGAAGGTAGTTGAGGCACATCGAAAAAAATTCAAATCTCCAAAATAAAATAATTTGATCCAAAATGTTGTACATAAAATTTGAACTTTGTTATGAACTATGAATAAAAAAACGATTTTGAATAACTTTACGTGTCAACCTCATTATTTTTTATAATATAAAAACACTCTAAACCAAATAAAGTACTTGGTTTTAACTACAGCTAAAATCATAGAAAACCGTGAAAAGACTGTTAATGGACCTATTTTTCGAAAATATATCTTTTTATTGGCATCACAAATCGTCCAGTCATGTTCCTATCCCCTGTGGTTATGCAATATATTTTGTAATTGTCAAGCATTTTTCCGCCCTCACTTCTTTCCGAACTATCAAGTGAATATCATCCAAACTCAAATATTATAAAAAACATTAAAAACTGCAATCGAGTGCAACAAAAATGGTTAAAATCGTTCATTATTTGACGAAACGGCATGCATTTCACGTTGAGTGTTCTGGTCGGACATTTAGTCGCCTCATTGAAACAGTGATGAATTACACCCTTAAAAAAGTTAGCCAATTTTTGAAGCTTAATAACTTTTTTAACTTAATTTGAATTGAAATGCTACCTTCCGATGAAATATTTGTCATAGTTTAGGCTTTAAGAAAACCCATTTTTGAAAGAAATCGGTCTAAGGAGACAAAAGTTTTTGGCGAAAAACTGGTTTTTCATGTTCTTCTCGAACAAAATGTCTCAAAATCCCATACAAACTTCAGGCTCGTTGAGCGACCCCTTCCCGTGGTCCGATCTGGCCAAAATTTGGCATGAGTTCTTGTACTAGGCCCAGGATCAATTTTAGCCTGCAGCGTATAACATTGCACAGGTTTTAAATTTCCCATACAAATTTGGGGCAGTGTAATATGGATGCACTATAAAAAATATAAATTGGCAAATTTCCTTATTTTACATCTAAAAACATTAAATTTCAAATTTAACGCCATGTTTATGTTTATCTTTTATCGATTTTCGTTTTTTTAAAAACATTTACACTCGTGAATTGCCTATCAATGAAACTACTTTTTTTCTTCAAAAAATTTGGTTTGGGGAACTGAAGACTCTTTTTCCAACTCTTCAATAAGTTATCATAATGCTCAGAGAAAGTATAAAATAAATCGGACTATAGATTATCTGTTTTTTTATGCTAATTTATAAGTTTTCCATAGGAAATTTTCTGCTGAACAACTTTATCAAAGACTAAAACTTTGATTCTTAATTGACAAAAGAAAATTATTAGGTTTTGAGGCATTGAAAGACAATAAATATAATTGGCATCACTGCTGAGTACTTAGCGAGATATTGTATGACTTCTTTTCATGCAATACTTCGTGAGGCCCTAGAAGTGATGTCAAATGAATTTATTGTTTTGCCAAAGACATACCCCTTTTTAATAGCTAATAATTTTTTGTCTAATAAGATTCTAAGTTACAATCTTTAGCAAAGATGTTCAGCGGAAAATTTCCTTTATAAATCAAAAATTGTGCAAAACCCATAAGCATACTCGGTTCCACAGGAGAAACAAAAATGATGTGAATTTTAAAAATAATTCAATTTTCCCATACAAACCAAAAAGATCAAATTTATGAGTATTGAACAGAATCGAAGCATTTTAAACCCTAAGGTTTCAAAAATACAAAAATGACCCCAAATCGACTCAATATACTGTGCATGTCCTAATTCGAACTTAGTTTTGAATTTTTTTTTTACAAATATAACATTTAGACTGTTCCGATAATAACAAATCTTTATATATAAAAATGAATAGTAAAAAATTATCGACTGGTTGGGTAATAAATAAATTGATTTTTGGCGATTTCAGTCACGAAAAAATCTTAAAACGATGTGTATTTGCATCCGACGTTTCGGCATTTATTATGGCTTTTTCAAGGAGTCTATTAATATGACATAATTCATGATGTGTTTAAAATGGTGTAACAATATATAGTGTACTTACTGAAATTTCTCGTTTTAATTGTCCAAACAGTTTTTTGAATCTGCTAAGCTGAAAAGTATGTTAACATTGTCAAAAATGTCTACAAAGTTTAAAATAAACATTGGAGTGAAGCACATCATGGGCAACTACGGTTAAGAGTCATCAGGGAAGTCAAGTCTCATACCAGAATTTTGAATTTTGAGTAAGCGAAAAACAAAGTGTAGATCGCCGAAATATCCAACATTTTTTTCTCCGATAAGCTGAAAGTGTTGCCTAGTTATGATCAGTCATTCAAACCTGACCTCGAGCAACAAATTTTTGCTAGTTCCAGAGCTCGTAAGCTGTATAGCCGGTACCGGGGCTATGAGACAGATAATTCCTAAGAGCAAGTTCACTGGTGTTGGGAAAAAGTGGTAGAAATGTTGACACTTATGGCACATTTTGAAAATTTTCTCATGCAAAAACATTTTCAAGATTTGTGGACTTCTAGTTTCGCTATTTTCGCTATTTTTAACAGTCTAAAAAATGTATGTGCCTTTGGTAACCACCTATACTATCCGATTTTGCTTCAAATTTAATCTCATGATGGTTTTACTTCGTTCATGTCAAATTTTGCCAGCAAACATTCCATTGAAAATGCTTTGAAGTGGCTCAAAAATAATCAAGTTTCAGTAATTTCGATACAGCTATATCCACTAAATTGCCCTCAATTTCTTTTAAAAGAGAAGTATTGGACCAAAAAGTAGCAGAAATTGAAGAAGGAGGACCCAAAATACAGATTAGACGAAGTATAAGTGGGAAAAACTGAACAACATGATGATTGAAATAGTGTGCACCGGCTGATGAGAGATACCAAGAATAAAGTGAAAATATTTCTTATAAAAAGGATTTTTTTTTATTTGTTTTTCAATTATCATAAAATTATCTTCATTTCTTTCTTAGAAAATGTTTTGATCGAACGAATGATTTTTGAGGTACACGCATTCGTAACTGTCCCATTTCTATCCTATTTATAATTTTCGGAACAGTCAGGCAATTCAAGCCAATTGCTGTGCAAAGTTTTAAAGTTTTATTTCTTAGAGAGTAAAATTTATCTGGACTTGTTTATTTCCAAATAGTCGCCGATAGTCTATTATCAAGAGTAACTCGTCCAATAAGCTTTTAAATATGGTTCAACAATCCGATCAAGTTTTTCCATATGAGATCAGTTGGAATCGTAAAACTTTCGAAAGGATTATTTCGTCCGAAAACAACAAACAAGAAAAACACAGTCTTCAAAGTTTCGAAGTTTATCAAAAGTGAATTATGAGAGCAGATGAGTAAGTTCTTAATCACCCTGGAAAATGTGTGCGTTTGTCTCATTTTCTTAATGACTCCGAGGTCGATTGGACTGGAAAAGATTTGAAAAATCGATTTAGTAATAGGCTACATCAAACGGACCAATGATTTACACATATGAACCCGAAAAAGAAAAGAAAACTGTCTTCCATGTCAACATTCGCTGTCCCGTTCTGGTTTGGCGGTGAAAAATCAACCGTTAAACGAATGTACTTAGCAAATTTTTCCATCCGCTGGTCCAAGATTTTAAAAGATCATCAACTGGGGTTAAAAAAGAAGGAGAAAAAAACCCTAAGGAGAAAGGTTGAAAAAATATGCCCACCAGATCGTGCCACTTGTTGGGATGTGTTGAAAACATGATTTAAATTTTCGGGAAAAGTGAATGTTTCTTCACCTCGTTTCTTGCTTCCCTCGGTCATGGATTTTTCTTTTTTTCGTTGGAATTTTCCTTCATATGACGATCATAAGCGAATCTCAGCGCTCAGAAATGCCCCTTCCATTCCGGGTGGCATCCAATGTGTGTTTGTGAGTGACCGTAACTGACTGTTTTTCTTTGTCCGGAGATAAATTACGGACGGGATTTTTCATCATCAACGTTTCTTCGCGTTGTCCTGTCTCGCCTTCTTTCATGTGGTTTTTTCTAGGCCAGAGGTTGGCAAGCTGCGGCTATTCCATTGAGCAAAAATTATACCAAACAAATAATCAATAACGAAAACAATTAACAGACAAGTTACAAGTTAAAAAGATGCTTTGTTTCGAAAGAAAATTCATCTAAATCAAAGAATTATCACATTGATTGTGAGTCCAAAGGAAAATTCATCAAGTTTAAATTAAATATTTTGATTTGAAAATTTTGAACATTGTTTTTATTGAATAATATTTCGGTATAATATACAATTTACTTGAATCAAAGTGTTTTTATATTAAAGGTGTATTACTTTACACCCTCCTCTCTTCCCCCCTCGCTATGTCTCAACTTCAAGTGACAAAATAATGGATTTTAAATTTGTTCTGGTAATGTGGCTCCTCCAAATTTGGTATTTTTTTAATCATAATATTTGACTCAATTGGTTGCCGACCCCTGATCTAGGCGATTTCGCCGAATGTTTTCTTTTTCTCTATTCCAACGTGTTGTTAGGTTCAACGTTTGCGCGACCAAGTGTGTGGACATTCATTTATATTTTTTCACACGAATTAAGATTCCTCCTCTCCCTTCGCGGAAAATTTTTCCGCCCTCTCACCCTCCCCAAACGGAGCTATGCGGGTGGTTTTGCCCAAATCGTTCGTATATTCGTTACTTACAAGCAGCAATGGGCCACCTTTTTCGGTGACGAATACGACGTTGGGCCCAAAGGATGTTCTCTCGATTGACGTCCGGTTTTTTCTTCTTCTTGTTGCCGCGCAGAACCGGTTGGATTCATCTATAAAAAGCAAACCAAGTTTCTTACTTCCACCAGTTAGGAAATTTTCCAACACTTGCCTACACGTTGGGTTACGTGCTGCTGCTATAAAAACGAATAATTTATCGTCCAATTTAGCGATCGCTTCGAGTTTCATACTTTGTCATATTTGCTACTGCTCTGGTCTTTTCCTAATAAACTAAAACTCGGCTTGCGTACTATGCTTATACCTACGCCACTGCTGGTTAAAATTAAACATTTTTACTTGAGTGGGTGGCTTGGGGAAAGGTAAGCAAACTTACGATTAACTTGACATGCAGCAGCAGCAGCTACTTACTGAAGGGAGAATTTTTGCAAGGACCGAAACCGGAAGCTGGGTTCTGGACAAAGTAACTTGAAGGTGAAATAGTTATGAATATCTATTAAGCTTTGGATATTGAAATTTTTTTATTAATTTGTTACAAAAATTATAAAAATGACAAAACTAACAAAAATGACAAAAATTACAAAAATTACAAAAATGACAAAAATGACAAAAATGACAAAAATGACAAAAATGACAAAAATGACAAAAATGACAAAAATGACAAAAATGACAAAAATGACAAAAATGACAAAAATGACAAAAATGACAAAAATGACAAAAATGACAAAAATGACAAAAATGACAAAAATGACAAAAATGACAAAAATGACAAAAATGACAAAAATGACAAAAATGACAAAAATGACAAAAATGACAAAAATGACAAAAATGACAAAAATGACAAAAATGACAAAAATGACAAAAATGACAAAAATGACAAAAATGACAAAAATGACAAAAATGACAAAAATGACAAAAATGACAAGAATGACAAAAATGACAAAAATGACAAAAATGACTCAAATGACACAAATGACAAAAATGACAGAAATGACAAAAATGACACAAATGACACAAATAACAAAAATGTCAAAAATTAGTGGTGTCAATTGTAAGCATTCAAGATTCCTCGGTTTTATCCGGGTTTATCCGAATTTTCAAAGAAAAAATTGAGGAAAACCAACTTTGGCGGTGACCGAGCAGGTCAGTTATTGACCGATCGAACAGATCAGCTCAAACGATGGACTGAGCACTTCGAACAACTCTTCCGAGTCACGAATAGCGATGGCCAACAGAATCTGCAGCTCGAAGCGCCAACAGTAAGTCGCATAAATGGCGTCAACTCGGAAGCGCCTTCGCTGGCTGAAATAGAAGCGGCAATCAAAAACATGAAATCCAACAAAGCACCTGGGATCGATTGCATCCCTGCTGAAATGCTGAAAGCCGACCCTGCCCTATCAGCACAAATGTTGCACCGTCTTTTCGCTGACATCTGGGATACTGCAACATTCCCGGCCGACTGGATGCAGGGTATCCTCGTAAAGGTCCCGAAGAAAGGAGACCTGACAGAGTGCGGTAACTGGCGAGGCATAACGTTGATCTGTACAACCCTCAAAGTACTCTGCAAAGTGATTCTGAACAGGATCCAGGAGAAAATAGACGCCACACTCCGACGGCAACAAGCTGGATTCCGATCTCGACGATCATGTGTGGACCACATCACAACGCTCCGAATCATACTGGAACAAATCAACGAATTCCAGGACTCTCTTCTGCTGGTGTTCGTTGATTTCGAAAAAGCATTTGACCGACTTAACCATGAAAACATCTGGGCGGCTCTAAGGCGACGAGGGGTCCCAGAGAAACTAGTCCATCTCATCGAAGCACAGTATGAGGCATTTTCGTGCAAGGTCTTGCACGACGGTGTCTTGTCCGAACCAATCCCGGTAACTGCTGGAGTGAGACAAGGATGTATTCTATCACCGCTACTTTTTCTAATCGTAATGGATGAGATTCTGATTGGATCGATTGACTGTGCACCGAACCGAGGATTGCCGTGGAATCCTTCAACACAGGAGCAACTGAACGACCTTGACCTGGCTGACGATATTGTTTTGCTCGCCCAAACACAACCAGATATGCAGAGCAAACTCGACGACCTCACCGAAAGTTCCAAGGCAGCAGGTCTCAAAGTCAATGTCGGAAAGACCAAGTCGATGGAGATCAACACAGGAGATCCCTCCTGTTTCCTGGTAGCTGGGCAACAAGTTGAGAAAGTGGAGTGCTTCCAGTATCTTGGTAGCCAGATTACGCCTGATGGTGGTACCAGAAAAGACATCGAAACACGGATCAGAAAGGCCCGATTTGCGTTTGCGAGTCTCCGAAACATCTGGCGGTCACGCCAGATCTCTCTACGAACAAAAATCCGAATCTTCAACTCAAACGTCAAATCCGTATTGCTGTACGGGTGCGAAACTTGGTGCACATATGCGGTAACGACGCGAAAACTGCAAGTATTTGTAAACCGCTGCCTGCGGAATATCATCCGCGCTTGGTGGCCTGGCAACTGGATCTCGAATGAGGAACTACATCGCCGGTGTCATCAAAAGGCGCTAGAAATCGAGATTCGGGAACGTAAGTGGAGATGGATTGGGCACACGCTGCGAAGAGATGAAAACGAGATTTGCAGAGAGGCGCTAGATTGGAATCCAGAAGGTCATCGAAGAAGAGGCAGACCCAGAAATTCGTGGCGGCGAAGTCTAGCCGCTGAAATCCGAACTGTCGACGAGAATCTTGACTGGGACCAGGTGAAGACGCTGGCTCCGGATCGTCAACAGTGGAGGTCTTTTACCACGGCCCTATGCACCGGAGGATCGGCGCGGGATCATTAAGTAAGTAAGTAGTAACTTTGGCGGTTCCCTGGATTTCGAGGAAAAAAAGACAGGGTTTATAACTTGTAACTATTTT
Organism: Uranotaenia lowii; assembly: GCF_029784155.1. Lineage (NCBI taxonomy): Eukaryota > Metazoa > Arthropoda > Insecta > Diptera > Culicidae > Uranotaenia > Uranotaenia lowii. The sequence continues at coordinate 376,029,856 of NC_073692.1, read as the reverse complement.
TTTAAATTATAAATTAAATTTAAAAACCAACGAGGTGTACCGATAAAAAATAATGTCTTCATTTTTCAACTTTCGATATTTTATAAGAAATGCTGCGATTTTGGCCGGATTTGCCAAATTTTAAGTTGAAAATTTTGAATTTCATTGCGTGGATTTTGTCAAGTTTAAGGTTAAAATGCCTGGATTTTCTCGGTCTGAATGCATTCTGAAAATCTTAGTCTAGTGACATTTGGGCTTCGATTACTGTCACAAATAAGGCCATGATCATTTAGTATCCGGGCAGTTACAAACGTGTGTATTTTAAAAACTATTCATTTGATCGAAAAACTTTTTATGTAGGAGTTAATATGACATTTAAACTAAAAATATTTAAAAAAATATTTATCAATGATTTCAAAAAATACTCTAACTTTTTCATAAAATCTCTTTTTTTATCTTAGCACAGATTTTTTCAGTCATGTATTGGTTTATTTTTTTTACCACAGAACCAAAACCTTTGCAAAATCATGATATTTTACACAAACTCACCTGGAAAAAGTAATTGGAATCTAGTTGGAACCTTTTCATGAGTTGGTATCTCGAAAAATTTGATCTCTTAAATCCGGTTTTAATATATTTTTATTGTCCATCAGAACACATCTGTCATATTGCGTAAAAACTGGATGCACAGATTGCGATCCTTGGAACTGATCATTATTAGTTACTAGCGGATCCCATACGAACTCCGTTTCGCTTTCAGCTTGGAATTTGTCATGAACAGTTTGCATGAAAGTCAATTGCCAAACATTTTCCAGATGCACTTCCGAATTCATTGTTAAGTAATAATTGCAAAAATATTGGACGATTACTTTTTTGTCGTCTGCTACTAAATTTAAAATCAGAAATCAGTTGACCGTGCGAAAAAATCCCGTCTATAAATTGTGACGCAATTATTGCCTAAAAGTTAAACCCCTTTCGATGGCCTCTTATACAATCTTCGATATCTGAAATTGATTGCCTTCCCTCAAAACTGCCGTGTACAAATTTTCAAAGAAATCCATTGCATAATAACGTCAATATGGCTAAAACAGTGAAAAATTGATTCACATGGACGACCCCTTTCGTCGACACTTGGTAAAACATTTTGACATCTGAAATCGATTGCCCGTCCCTCAAAACTACCGTGTGCAAATTTTCATTCCAATCCGATGTCAAATAACGACGATATTTCAAAAATATTGAAAGGTTAATATGGACGACCCCCTTTGCCGGCCTCTTAAACTGAATTTAATACCTGAAAACAATTGCTCGTCCCTCAAAACCCTCGTGTACCAATTTTCATCTGAATCCGATGTATAATAACGACAATATCGCATTAACAGTGAATATATAATATGGACGACCCCTTTGGCAGACCCCTGTTTTTAATTTGGATAAGTGAAATCCATTGTCCATCCATCCAGGGGTCGGCAAAAGGGGTCGTCCATATACACTTTTCAATATCTTAGAGATATTAACGTTTTTATACATCGGATTGGGATGAAAATTTGCACATAGGAGTTCTTAGGGTCCTATGTGCAAATTTTCATCCCAATCCGATGTATAAAAACGTTAATATCTCTAAGATATTGAAAAGTGTATATGGACGACCCCTTTTGCCGACCCCTTACACTGAAATTGATACCTCGAATGGATTGCACGTCACTCAAGACTATCGTGTACCAATTTTCAGCTGAATATGATGTATAATAACGCCAATATCGCAAAAACAGCGAACAGTTAATATGGACGACCCCTTTGGCCGACCCCACACCATGACACCTGAAATCAATTGCCCATCTTTCAAAACACTCATGCGCAAATTTTCAACACGATCCGACGAAAATTAACGTCAATATCGCGAAAACAATATTTGTCTTGTATGGACGACCCCCTTCAGAAGGGGTCATCCGAAAATCTGAAAACATTTTTCATCTTTCCTGGTCCTAATGAGCATCCATGCCAAATTTCAGCTCTCTAGCTCTTAAGACGGCTGAGTCTATAGAGGACAAACAAACAAACAAACAAACAAACAAACATACAGAAATTGCTTTTTATATATATAGATTTACTTGGTGTCTACTAGTCAGGCATCACTTTTTGGCTGCTGGAAATGGTTTTTTTTTGCATTATTTAAGGAGTCTGCATTCAGTTATCACCAATAACCATAGACTTTTTACCATATTTAAAACCAAGGGTTGCACTCCGATGGTTGGTTTGAACTTCTTGTGGATCCTAGAGTGGCTCCTTATAATTCTTAACCATTTGGTCCGAAAAAAAAATCAGAAAAAATCAACAGTTCATGAGCTTTCAGGTCAACAATGAAGAATTTTCGACGCGCAAAATGCATAAAAGGAGCAAATTTGTACAAAATTATTTCTACCATTTCTTTTTACATCGTAAATATCTAAAACACATGTTAATTTGAAATTCTATCAAAAATAGGTAAGATTGTTCTTTTCATAACCAACCCAACGCTACTAAAGTTTTGCATATCCGAGCTCTATTAACGTAGCTATCACCGAAATAAAGTGCCCGGATACTAAATGATCATAGCCTTATATCCAAAAATCTTCATTTTCAATTAATAGAGGTGGAATTTATAAGAAAGAAAGTGTTTTGTTTCGTACCAGGCTTAAAATATTAGCAAAATCAGGAATCACTTTTTCCTTATACCTTCACGTTTCAAAGTCCCACCATTCTACATTCTGAAAAAGCCGGGTGATGCAGGCCCACTAAATTACAATATAGGGGAGAATGAGGATACTTGATCCCTGGGGATACTTGATTCCTTAGCTATATCTCGAAACTGGAATGTCTTACAAAGATCAAATGTTCTAGAAAAATGTGCCAAAATGAGCAAAATAACAATGCTTGTAGTTTCAAAAATTTTACCAAAATAATTGTTTGAGTAATTGAACTTTGTTTGAAAAATTTCACAAAATGTAACTTGAAGATCTTTTTTCATCACTTTAAAATGTTCCTTACATGGGGAAATTGTGAAAAAATATTTGTTCCACTGTATCAATCGTTCGAGCGTAAAATGAACTTCATAATGCCATATTTTCAAAGTAATGGAAAACCCTCAACTTTTTTCAGAATAAGTTTTCTAAAATTTGATTATGGGTACAATAGATCCCCCTTCCAAATGGCGTATTCTTCTTCTGAATTGATCGTTATGATTGCTGATTACGAAATTGCTAATATTTATCCAAAACTAATGTTTATCAAACAATTGTCTGAAAAAAAGAGCAAAAATAATTAATTTTCTCTTAATTTAAAAAAAAGCGCCTTTAAGTATGCAATGTTATTAGCGTTGAGACAAAGTTATAAAATTTTCTTCTTATGTCTGCTATAAATTGTGAAATGAGAACAAACATGACCAAAATAGTCAATTAACATTCTATCTTGGGGTTTTGTTTGATTTTTATACAAGGATTAGGGCTTCCTGAATAAAAGATCAAGTCTCCTTCAATAAGGGATCAAGTCTCCCCTAACTTCAGAAAAATCGCAATTTTTTTACTCTCACGAAAATGCTTCTAGTTCATCAACGGGTTCAAGTATTGTGCTAATTTTTGAAGCATAGAAATTTGAAGTTACGAGCTGTCAGAAAATGTCAAAGACGGCTAGTTGCTAAATTTTTCCAAAAAGATATGGTGAAAATAAGAAAAGGGGATCAAGTATCCCCACTCTCCCCTATACACCGTTTCATAGCACGATGTTCATCGTGAATTCAGCTAAATATCTATAAATTGGAGGGTTCGTTCCATTATTTTTTTTGTCTTGTATACTATTGTTCAGGGTCGCCCCTGATGGCAAGATCGATAGCATCAGACTTTCTTTTCCGAATAAAAAGGCACTCACATTTTTAAACAACCGTACAAACGATTTAGTGGACTGTATAATAGACTGAGTCGGTTTGGGGTCGTTTTTGAATTTCTCAAACCCTGGGGTCTAAAAAGCTTCGTTTTGGTTCAATACTCATCCATGATTCTTTGTTGAAATTTAATGTAACGTTTACATGAGTAAATTTGAACTTTTAGGTTTGTATTTGTAACTTCGTATCTTATTAGTCAGAAAAGTTATTAGCTGTTTAACAGGGGTATGTCTTTTGGCATTGATAAACAATAAATTCAATTGACACCACTGCTAAGTTCCTAGTGAAGCATTGCATGACTACTTTTGATGCAATACTTCACGGGGCACAAGCAGTGGTGTTAATTGAATTTATTGTTCATCAATGCAAATAGACATACCCCTGTTAAACAGCTAATAACTTTTTTGCGTAATAAGATACGAAATTATGGTCTGGGACAAAGTTGTTCAGCGAAAAATTTCCGGAAGGAATTTGATAAATTGGCACAAAAAGCTGTCTCGGTTCCAGAGAAGAAACAAAAATTATGTTGATTTTTCAAAACAAAGTATTCAATTTTCCCATACAAACCTAAAAGTTCAAAATATTTACTCATGTAAACGTTACTTAAAAATTCTTCAAAAATTCATGGATGAGTTTTGGACCAAAACGAAGCTTTTAAACTTTTAGAGAAATTCAAAAATAACTCCAAATCGACTCAGTCTACTGTATAATGAACTTAGAACCAGTCTTCTGAAAATCAATCAAAACAAACACTCAGGATGCGTTTCCTGTTGGAAACATTCAGATTGTATAATGGGATAGCGCCTCTCGCAACTGCTTCGCCTGGCTGGTATGCAATCTCGATCAGCGCTCCTATCAGCTATGCAAACCGAGTCGCATCATTCAGAATCATCGGTTCAACAAACATCGCATATCGGAGATGAGTGAGATACAAACTGATCCATTCTGAATGTATCTCACTCAGTATCTGCCTGAATTATATGAAATTCAAAATTATTTTCTGCAGGACGAGAAAAATCAAACAGTTGTTCGGGACACCATAAATTCTCAGTAGTTTTAACGTGACGGACGACAGTTTAATAAGAGAACTTGTAAAATTTGTAAAACATGGCGAAAGTGAACATCTTTCCCTTACAAACACAACTTCAATTTGATTTTGATCATACTGATGTTAAAAAACGTTATAACAACAAATAAATTTATTAATTTGCTATATATCAAATCAAACAAAATACGCTAATGATCGGCTTCATGTATCACTCACTCACTGCCTGATCCATTCACTCCTGATCGAAGACCAACAAGATTCGCCATATGCATTGCGCATTGGTGAGATTCCAATTTGATGATGGTGCTGCACTGTTTTGACAGCAAGCATCGTACGAGGTGATCTGTATTTTAGCGATGAATTGAACGATCGATGATCGGGTAGGTCCAGTAGCAATCAATAACGAAACCCGACCGTTGTACGTTCAGTTGCGAAGTGCAATCAGAAACATTCATTGAAAATGAGTGATATTCAGAACACTGCTTAGAACTAACTACAATTTAGGTGGACATCTAACAAAATTACTCTGACTCAAACACTGGTCTCTCTAGACCACCGACTTGGGCTACTAAGGCCTCTGACACTGGACCCAAAGGTCACTTAGTTTGTTACCGTCTTCGATGATGGTTGGTTGTGAAAAGCTGGTTCGAGCTAGTGAGGGGGTAGGACAGGGCATCAAACGATCGGAAAACTGATGGGTTCAAGCCAGCCTGAGTGTCTCGACAAATATGGAATAACTAGCTGACCCGGTGTGCTTTGCTACCCCTACCATGGAAAAAAAATTAAGTTGGTTAAAATTATCATCATCAAAATAAATTTCCTTTTAAAATAAATTTCAACATCATTCAAAAGCGATCTATTATTCATGGCATCTGAGCTTCTAAATTGTCATGAGTCTTAAAGTAACTTGAAGGTTTGTTGAATGAATAAAAATAGTAAAAAAATAGTAAAAAGAGGAGGGAATTTCAATACACAAATAAATCCTTTTAATCAAAAAATAATCGCCTCTTCTTGATATGGGAGGAGTATTTAAATACATGCAAATTTGTACATAATCAAAAAGTTTGTTAAACTATACGAAAACACTGAGACATTGGTTTTGTTAATGATATGAATGTTCTTCATTCATGGAAATGTCTATCAATACAATATATCATCAAATTTGGTTCTAACTTACTTATTTGTCAATTCAATAAATTGTAAACGCAAAACGTTTCGGAATTCAGGAATAATTGAACGGGAGACCAGACTTCATATTTCGGAACACTTTTATTTCTGAACTGGTTTTCTCGACTGTTAATTCTACACTAACTGTTTTTTTTTTCTAGCATACTCTACAAAGTCTCCAGTCACTCAATCCGCTCACACAGGTTTAATGGTAGCTCATTCGCACACACACACTCTCATCTTACACGCTCATTCCTCTTGGGTCACTTTGGCCAACGACTGAACGTTACAACTCGGCCATCCTGGCATCTGATCCACTCGATCAGAAATTTTCTTAAAGATTGAGTTTTCAACAATTTAGTTTTCGAATATAATGTTAGTATGGGGAGTAGACTGCCCCAAATTTGTATGGGAAATTTAAAACCTGTGAAATGTTATACGCTGCAGGCTAAAATTGATCCTGGGCCTAGTACAAGATCTCATGCAAAATTTGGGCCAGATCGGACCACGGGAAGGGGTCGCTCAACGAGCCTGAAGTTTGTATGGGATTTTGAGACATTTTGTTCGTCTAGTCATGTTCCTAAGCCCCTGTGGTTATGCAATTCTTTTTCAAATTGTCAAGCATTTTCCCGCCCTTACTTCTTTCCGAGCTATCAAGTGAATATCATCCAATCTCAAATATTAGAAAAGCATTAAAAATTGCAATCGAACGCAACAACAATGGTTAAAATCGGTCATTATTTGACGAAACGGCATGCATTCCACATTGAGTGTTCTGGTCGGACATTTAGTCGCCTCATTGGAACAGTGGTGAATTACACCCTTAAAAAAGTTAGCCAATTTTTGAAGTCTAATAACTTTTTTATCTTAACTTTAATTGAAATGCAACCTTCGGATGAAATATTTGTCATAGTTTAGGCTTCAAGAAAACCTATTTTTGAAAGAAATCGGTCGTAGGAGACAAAAGTTATTGACGAAAAACTGGTTTTTCATGTTCTTCTCGAACAAAATGTCTCAAAATCCCATACAAACTTCCGGCTCGTTGAGCGACCCCTTCCCGTGATCCGATCTGGCCCAAATTTGGCATGAGATCTTGTACTAGGCCCAGGATCAATTTTAGCCTGCAGCGTATAACTTTTTGAAAAGTCGGGTCATTTGGGGCAGTCTAATGGGGAGCCAGTTTCCCGTGGCTTTCTCGGGGTTAGTAGGTCACAATGTCAAAGGCTGGGAACTGGATGAGGACTTATACAAAATCTTTAAAAATTGTTATCATGCAGTAAAATCCATCACTTATGCAGCATTGCTTCACTTCCATTACACCAAGCATTCGGCAAATTAAATACGGAATTGAAAAACGGAATATGAAATAACGGAATAACGGAAGACGGAATAACGGAATGAATAACAAGTTACACCTGTCCGAATAGAAATCGGTAATAAAACTTCTATGCTGCACTTCGGAATCGGTCGGGAATGTAATTCTTAAATTTCTTCATCCACCGTGGCTGAGCTTCGCCGGAATTCGGCCACCAAACCTAACTTAGTGAAATCCTTCACTTCATGTCAACTCGAACTGCTCCGAAATCACAGTGCATCGTTTAGCTCTGCATCAAGTGAAACGACAGAACAAAAAACCCATTTTCCAGCGTCGAACTCCAATCACAGCAATTTCTCAACCACGAGTCAGCGTTTCTGCAACAAGCATATCTCAGCGTCCAGCTTCTGTTTTTCTTGGCCGTCATCTCCTTCTGAATTTCCCGAAAAGAAAGGAAGCTCTCCTTTCGCGTTGGTTCTTCGTTCTTTTGTATTTTTCCCCGCTCGGTTTAAATCTTCCATTTATTCTACCATCCACTGTTTTCCGAAAGCAGAGCAATCCCTCTTCTGAAGTTGTAAACGCAAAACTTTTCAGAATTCAGGAATAATTAAACGGGAGACCAGACTTCATATTTCGGAACACTTTTATGTCTGAACTGGTTTTTTCGACTGTTAATTCTACACTAACTGTTTTTTTCTAGCATACTCTACAAAGTCTCCAGCCACGCAATCCGTTCACACAGGTTTAATGGTAGCTCATTCGCACACACACACACACTCTCATCTTACACGCTCATTCCTCTTGGGTCACTTTGGCCAACGACTGAACGTTACTGTTGGTAGACTAGCTATGGACCCTAAACACGATGCTGCGATGGTCGATGGTCGAAACCCCACGCAGCAGAAGGATTAGAGAAGACATTTGATGATGAGCGAAACAGCTGATCTTCACAGCTAAACCTTTTGAAGAACAACAAAAATGAAGAAAAATCCCGAAGAAAGTTCACCATTTTCCTAATATTATATCGAGAGTAGTCTTAAGAGCGATTTGGCACAGGTCATATGAGACCCCGTTGAAATTTGAATAATTTGCCTAAATATATGTTTAATGTAGTATCGTAGTTAATAAATTCGTTTCAAAGTAGTGTGTTTTTTAAGCCAAAATAAATGTGTAGTTTTTTGTAAATAAATTGTGTGCCTTACTTCAACGATCGGAGTTTTTACTTACCGTCACCGGAGAGATTGCTATCATCACAAGGGACAACCCAACACCCCCCACGGAAGACTCAACCCAACCAGGAGCCCAAGGTTTGCCCCACGGAAATTCCCTCCATACAGTCCACTGCAAGGTCCAAGCAGGGTTTGGACCGCACCCCAACATTTGGTCCTTCGAGCTGGATCATCAGCACCGCTCGAAGCAATCTCTGCAGCACACCGCCATTGGGAAAAAAAGGCACACATCAAAATTCATCGCACCGCAAACTCATCCAAATCACCGTCGCTCATTACCCGCAGCTCATAGTTGAGTTGGAAAGTCTTCGTGCTCACCATCAGCCTCCCCAGAAGCATCTAAGCTATCGCCAATTACTGATTAATTGCAGCGTTTAGCAAGGCACTTCTCAAAACACAACCCGTTCAGTGAATGTGGATCAACACTAGAACGCTTCCAATCAACTGTTGACGTTAATGGTCGGATACATTTCGGAACTTTGGAGGATTCTTCACCACAGCAGCAACTGACAACATAGATTCTTCGCCGAACCAACTGGTCTCCCAGGTAAATAAACACTTATTGGTCTATGTTCAGTTGTTGCATGGACTTCTTGATGATTACTACACCATTTGCTTCCACCTTCCTTTCGTAAACATCAACCCGTTTCTGAGCTGTATTGTTACGCCAACCAACCGAACACACACTACTAAGAGCCGAAACTACACGAATACGATCGCGCAAGATCTCCACCGTCATCACCACCACCAGTTGGGACTGGAATTAGTCACAACTACCGAGACCATCCGTGACGTCATAAACTTTTCGGAAGTTAGGACTTCTGCTGGCTACTTTGATGACGTCATCAATTCGAACCACAAAATCATCACTTCAATAATAAATCAACATCAAGTGTTGATTTTGTGGGAAATTTCACCGACTTTACGGGATATTTTCCACTGGTTTCCGTACGAATAATCCGAGAGGTCTGGTCGAAAACGATCAAAATCATCGATCGTAAATCCATTGGAAGCCATCATCGTCCACGCAAGGTCAAGGCCATCAGCTTCCAAGATCAACAGCTGATACTCACCGGTTTGAGGGTTTCCCAGCACCATCGACTTCGTTTCACAATACACCGAGTAAGCCACACGCACGAAACTAACCTGAGAAGACGATTCCCGCCGCGCCACAACTTTTTCGGTCAGGTTAGTGAATTTATGTACTACCGCTTTAGTATATGACCGGCCGTTGCTGGACTTAGCAAATACTGATCCCTGCAAATCTTACCTCACAAACACAACTGTATGGTGCAACATATCCCAATTCGAACGAGATGTTTGAATGTGCATAATTGTGCATTTGCCTATTTATTTGTACTGCATTGGATCCGCAAGTACACCGTTCAGCAGAATTATTGGATTTTCTGCTATTTGATTTTTATGCTGCGCAATAGTTTTTTCGGTTAGGTTAGTAGAACCGTTAGTATACGTCCTGCCGAAGCTATATTGAAATACAAATACTACATCCAATCATTATCCTTGCCATAACACCCTGCTAAACTGATCAACCCGAGTCAACCCGAAATATTTTGGAAGAAACCGAGGCGCACCAGTTTTTATTTGCGTGGTTCGAGGAGCAAATTTACTCCCACGCATTTTGAGCTTCATTTTCCGGATTTAGGATACCTATACCTGTAGAGGGGTGCAACTGAATTTTCTTGAAAGTAAGTTAAGCTCTACAGAGTATATGTTCTAGTCGAAGCTTTAAGAATTTGGAAACTACAACATTATTATTTTGCCCACAACACCACTTGTCTGATCGATACCGAGGTTAATCATCAATCTTCACGCGTAAACGAGGGCTTTTTGGAAGCGTTACTCCAGGCGCTAAATTCACATCGCGCACTGCCATTCAATTTTTGGATTGGGAGGAGCCTACCTGTAGAGGAGTGCAGTACTAAGTTTTTTAAAGTAAGTTAAGCTCTACAGTGTATGTTCCTTGCCGAAGCTAGAGTCAGAATTGAATCCTAACACCGTGCATTTTCTCCTGTGAATTTTGTGTGAGTGAACTACAACCATGGCTACGACATCCGCTTCCAGTTTTTCATCGAAAAATCCACCGCTGCGCAATCTACAAACAAAGGTGAAGGCGTTGATGGAGATGTTTAAATCTATAACCATTTTTGCAAGCACTCTGGGGGAAGTTACTTCAGCTCAACAAATCCAGGTTAGGCTGGAGAAACTGGACGATTTATGGGATCGGATCAACGACGCGCTGATCGAGGTTGAGATGCACGAAGAGTACTCGTCGAAAGAAGCAACATGTTCCAATATACGGCAGGATTTCACCACGAAGTACTACAACGCCAAGGCATCTATGCTGGAACGCATCAAGGAACTGGAAGGAGGTGCCAGTGTTCTACATTCCACCCGTATGATGGACTCGTCAATTCAACCAACCATCGAGCATGTCAGGCTACCGCAAATTAAGTTGCAAACGTTCGACGGTGACATCGACCAGTGGCTGAGCTTCCGGGACCTGTACTTATCCCTGATCCATACCAAGACAGACTTACCGGAGGTTGAGAAGTTCCACTACCTGAAGGGCTGTCTCACCGGCGAGGCGCGGGCTCTCATCGATCCGTTGGCACTTACGAGGGCGAACTATCCAGTAGCTTGGGACATCCTAATGTCCAGGTACAACGACAGCAAGGTGTTGAAGCGCAGGCAGGTTGGAAACCTATTTAAACTTCCCAAGGTGGCTAAGGAGTCGGCCGTCGATATTCAGGCACTACTGGAAGGTTTCGAACGCGTAGTGCAAACCCTGGACCAATTGGTAAAACCGGAAGAATATAAGGACCTGTTGTTGCTGGAAATGTTGTGCTCTAGACTGGATCCAATTACACGTCGTGCATGGGAAGAGCACAGTGCTCATCAGGACCAGGACAAGGTGGTAGATTTAACCCAATTTCTCCAAACCCGCGTGAAAATCTTGGCATCGCTTCCACCTAAGGCTCACGATAACAAGCAGGAAGGTTTTCAATGGCAGAAGAAACCCAACGTCGCCAGAACAAGTCACAGCGCAGCACAGCTGATGGCCGGAAGTTGCATCGCTTGTCCGGAATCCCATTTGTTGTACACCTGCCCTACGTTCCTGAAGTTGAGTGCTTCCGCTCGAGACAAGCTGCTGCGACAAAATTCTCTCTGCAGAAACTGTTTTCGGCGTGGTCATCAAGCTTCGGACTGCAGATCGAACCAGGTTTGTCGCAAATGCAAGGGAAAACACCATACGCTAGTCTGCTTTCGCGGCGACAGTGCAGGAAACAACTATACTCGCCCATCGCAACCTTTCGCATCTGCTGCCAACAGTAATCAATCCGCTTCAGCAATCACCTCAGCCGCCAACTCAGGATCCGTTTCATCGAACATGGCAAGGAATCATTCCTCAACCGTTCTGTTAGCTACAGCTGTCGTCTTAGTGGAAGACGATGCAGGCAAGGTGTTCCAGGCAAGGGCTTTATTGGACTCAGGCTCCGAATGCAACTTCATGACAGAAGGGCTCTGTCAACTTATGAAGGTGTCTCGAAAACGGTCGAACATTTCTGTTCTTGGAATCGGTCAATCAAACACCACGGTCAAGCATCAGGTGTCAGCGGTCGTACGGTCAAGAACATCGGACTTTTCTCGGCCGATGGATTTCTTGTTATTACCCAAGGTTACCGCGGATCTACCGACAACAAACGTGACGGTTTCTACGTGGAAATTCCCGCAGGGCGTGGAACTAGCAGATCCAGCGTTTTTCAAATCAACATCATTGGATATGGTGCTAGGAATACAGCACTTCTTTTCATTTTTCCCGAGTCAGACCAAGATTCCGTTGGGCGAAGGTTTACCCATGCTGATTAAGTCAGTGTTTGGCTGGTTGGTGACAGGCTCGGTAGAAAGTCAAGCTTCTTCGTCGCGCATCATCTGTAATACGGCCTCCAAGGTGGATCTGGATGAACTTCTTACTCGTTTTTGGTCTTGTGAGGAGATAGGGTCTCCGAACAATTATTCCCCGGAAGAGCAACGCTGCGAGGCGCAGTTTGCTCTAACCAAGTACAGAAGTTCTACTGGGCGATACACCGTTGCACTACCGAAGGACGAAAAGATATTGGCAACCATTGGCGAGTCGCGGGAGATGGCTTTCCGTCGACTTCAGTCCCTGGAACGTAGACTGGAAAAGGAACCAGAGCTACGTCAACACTACCACGGTTTTATGGCGGAATACCTGGAGCTCGGGCACATGCGCAGGGCGAATGTGGGTCCCGAGAAACGTGTTTATCTTCCTCATCACCCGGTCATAAAGCAGGCAAGCACAACAACCAAGGTGCGCGTTGTGTTTGATGCATCATCCAAAAGCAGTAGCGGTATATCCTTGAACGACGCCTTATTGGTTGGACCCGTAATCCAGGACGAGCTTCGAGCTCTCATCATGCGTTGTCGGATGAAACGAGTCATGATTATAGCGGACATAGAGAAGATGTTTCGACAGATTGGTATATGCGAAGCTGATATGCCACTGCAAAGCATCCTTTGGAGAACGGATACGAAGAAGGAGGTTGAAACTTACGAGTTGGCAACCGTGACGTACGGCACGAAACCCGCGCCATTTCTAGCGACCAGAACGTTGAAACAGCTGTCGAGCGATGAGTACAATCGATTCCCAAGCGCATCTAAGGCGTTGGTAGATGACGTCTACATGGACGATGTTATCACAGGCACCGATACAGAGAGTGATGCTATCAAGTTGTGCGCAGAACTTATCAAATTGTCAGACAGTGGTGGTTTCCGTCTTAGGAAGTTCGCATCCAACTCAGCAGCAGCTTTAAGAGAGGTGAAAATCGAGGATCTTGCTCTCCCGCAAACCAATGAGATATATTTGGATCCTGATCCATCGGTGAAAACATTAGGACTGGTCTGGCAGCCACATAAGGACTATTTTCGCTTCAACTTCACCATTGAACAAATTGCGGCAAAGGAAAGGTTGTCTAAACGGAAAATCCTATCAGCTATCGCTATGCTATTTGACCCCCTCGGTCTCGTAGGAGCAGTTACAACGAGTGCAAAAATTTTCATGCAGCGTTTATGGCGGCTGCAGGAGGACGGGAAAACCCTCGGTTGGGATCATCCAGTTCCGATTGAAGTAGAGGAAGAATGGCGAAGTTTTCATGGACAGTTATCAATCCTGAATAACCTTAAAATCCAGCGATGTGCAGTTTTATCAGAGGCGGCCAATATAGAGCTGCATTTCTTCTCGGATGCGTCCGAGCGTGCGTATGGAGCGTGCGCTTACGTCAAGAGTATCGACAAACATGGAAGGTCTCTCGTATGTTTGCTAGCAGCGAAATCGAAGGTAGCACCGTTAAAATCCCAATCCATTCCGAGGCTAGAGCTGTGTGGAGCGCTTTTGTCGGCGGAATTATCTGTTAAGGTACGCGAAGCGTTGAAATTGGAGATCGACATGCATTTCTGGACAGACTCTACGTGTGTTCTTCAATGGTTGAAGGCAATTCCTGCGACGTGGTCCACTTTCGTAGCTAACCGTGTTGCGAAAATACAAACGATTACGGAAAACTGTACTTGGAGACATGTTCCTGGCTTGCAAAATCCAGCAGACCTTATCTCACGGGGTATGGACCCAAATCAGATAGAGGGATGCAGTCTTTGGTGGAAGGGCCCTGAATGGTTAGGGCAAAATCATTATCCGGAGCAGCCAGGCACCTTGGAGTCTCAAATAGCAGAAGAGGAAATTCGTCGTACCGCACATCCAACCACCAGTCGAGTATCAGACTTCAGTGAAGACTATGTCCGAAGGTTTTCGTCATTTACCAAACTAATACGCAGTACCGCTTATTTGATGCGGCTCATGCGTATTCTTAAGAAATCTGAAGAAAACTGCAAAAACTTACTAACCGTCGAAGAATTGGAACAAGCAGAATTTTCTATCATCCGCTGTATTCAGCAAGAATCATTTCCTGCTGAGTGGAAGGCGTTAATGAAAAACGAAAACGTACATCGAAGTTCACCACTTAGATGGTTTTCCCCACGAATATCATCAGAAGGACTAATTCGCGTGGGAGGCAGATTAGGAAGATCCATGGAATCGGAAAATACGAAGCACCCCATTGTGCTACCAGCTAAACACCCGTTTACTAAGATGTTATTCGAGTACTATCACATCAAGCTACTTCACGCTGGTTCTCAACTACTGCTAAGCACAGTGAGACTAAAGTATTGGCCACTTGGTGGCAGAAATGTTCCACGACAGGTTGTGCATAATTGCATGAAATGCTTTCGAGCGAAACCCAGCCCAATTGAGCAGTTTATGGGAGAACTACCTCAAGCACGTGTCACCGTAGCTCGAGCATTTCTAAGGACAGGCGTCGACTATTTTGGCCCAGTATACATTCGGCCAGCTCCAAGAAAACCAGCGGTTAAGGCATACGTGTCAGTCTTCATTTGCCTGTGTACGAAGGCTGTACATCTAGAACTCGTGTCCGATTTATCCACAGAACGTTTTCTCCAAGCTTTACGACGATTCACCGGTAGAAGAGGATACTGTTCAGACATCTATTCAGACAATGGGACAAACTTTGTCGGAGCCCGAAATTATCTGCGAGAGATCCTCAAACTGCTGCGCAACGATCACCACAAGGAAGCAGTTTCGAAGGAGTGTGCGAACAACAATATCCAATGGCACTTTATACCCCCAGGAGCACCTCACTTCGGAGGACTCTGGGAAGCAGCAGTCAGATCAGCCAAAAAACATCTTTTGAAGGTGCTAGGAGAGAACGCGGTTTCATTTGAGGACATGACTACGCTTCTGGTGCAAGTAGAAAACTGCCTCAACTCCAGACCAATTACAGCATTAACGGATGATCCTGACAATCTCGAGCCTCTAACACCGGGGCATTTTCTTATTGGGGAACCCCTACAACAAATACCCGAGAGAGATGTTCGCGAGGTACCCTTGAATAGGTTGAACAACAATCAAACGCTGCAGAAAAGAATCCAGCACTTTTGGGATCGTTGGAGAGTTGAATACCTGACGCAACTTCAAGGGCGATTTAAAAGATGGAAGACACCAATTGAAATCAAGATCGGTCAGCTAGTTGTCATCAAGGATGATAACTTACCACCAAGTCGTTGGAAGATGGGACGAGTAGATCGAGTTTTTCCAGGACCTGATGGAGTCGTAAGGGTCGTTACTTTGAAGACTGCAACAGGACCTTCTACGCGCCCAGTTGAAAAGCTTTGTGTTTTACCAGCGTCGTCTCAACCAGATTACAAGCAGCCTAGTTTCTCGGAGAAAGATCAGTAGCACCCACCCGTTGTGTTCGCGAGGTTCTTATTCTTTCTTTTCAGAAATACGAGCGATTTCAGGATGGGCCGGGATGTTGGTAGACTAGCTATGGACCCTAAACACGATGCTGCGATGGTCGATGGTCGAAACCCCACGCAGCAGAAGGATTAGAGAAGACATTTGATGATGAGCGAAACAGCTGATCTTCACAGCTAAACCTTTTGAAGAACAACAAAAATGAAGAAAAATCCCGAAGAAAGTTCACCATTTTCCTAATATTATATCGAGAGTAGTCTTAAGAGCGATTTGGCACAGGTCATATGAGACCCCGTTGAAATTTGAATAATTTGCCTAAATATATGTTTAATGTAGTATCGTAGTTAATAAATTCGTTTCAAAGTAGTGTGTTTTTTAAGCCAAAATAAATGTGTAGTTTTTTGTAAATAAATTGTGTGCCTTACTTCAACGATCGGAGTTTTTACTTACCGTCACCGGAGAGATTGCTATCATCACAAGGGACAACCCAACACCCCCCACGGAAGACTCAACCCAACCAGGAGCCCAAGGTTTGCCCCACGGAAATTCCCTCCATACAGTCCACTGCAAGGTCCAAGCAGGGTTTGGACCGCACCCCAACAGTTACAAAATCAATAATTATGTCAAAACGCTTACGTTTATCAATTCTTAACTAAAATCCTTCGAGGACTTTGAAAAAATTCTCCCTCCTCCCCCCCTCCCCCTTTTGGAGTCTGGAAGGGTTGGAAGTATTTAAGAAACCATTCCCGGTCTTGAAATCGGCTGCACATCAAATTTCACGTTGATCGGTTCAGTAGTTTTAAAAAATTGTTCAAACTTTGTCAAATTTAAATTATTTTGTCTGGGAGCCCTCTCTTTTTGAATTCGGAGGAGTTTGAAAGTATCATCGAAACCATACCCGGTCTTGAAAACGGCTACACTCCATATTTCACGTTGATCAGTTCAGTAGTTTTCGAAATTCATTCGGATTGTGTCATATTTTTATCATTTTATATGGGAGCTCCATCTTTTTGGATTTGAGGGGTTTTAAAGTGTTATAAAGCATAAATCACGCAAAATCTGAACGCATAAAAAAGGGTCTATCGTGGAGCTATGTAAACGAAATAAAAATGTTTTGTAATCAAAATGTAGGATTTTTATTGCACTTTAAAGGAAAAATAAGAAAAAAATAATTTCGATGTTGTTTTGATGAAATTTCGAATATTTCGTCGAGAACCACTCATCATAGTTTGGACACCCTATTCACTGCCCTCAGCGGCCATTTTGTTCCACAATCTCTTCATCTCTGTTGCATCCCAAGTCGTAATACCACGCTTCTTCATCTTCTGCTTGACAATCACCCAAAATTTTTCGATAGGGCGGAATTGAGGGCAGTTGGGTGGGTTGATGTCCTTTTCGACAAAATCCACCCGTTGCACAGTGGTTCAAAATGCGAAAAACGTGATCGTTGCTTATAACTTTTTTAGGTCACATTTTAGCATATTGGTGCCTTCGGAGAAGTTTGTCAGTAAAATCAGCTCTATAATAAAAATTTATTATTTTTCTGATTAGTCCCCCTACAAGTGAGATAAAATTTCTAACTTCTCTGTTATAAGTTTTAGCTCTTTGATGTCTTCGACAAACTTGTTGAAAATCAAATTTTCTAGAGCTTTGTCTCAGCTGCCCAGTTTCTAAAATAATTACTATCCGAGATATCGGCCAAATAAGAAACTTAACCTCTAAAAATCAGTTTTTTAATAATAACTTTTTTCAGTAAATTTTAAGTTTAACAAAATGTTCCAAAAAGTTGTTTGTCTTACTAAAATACACCACTTTGTTGAACATTTCATGTTTGTAAAATGTGATACTGCAGAGCTATGTAAAAAAGATTACCGAAAATAGGGCTTTTTCACGCCTTTTTTACAAACACCGGGCAACATCGGGCAGCCCGCTTTAGATGCAAATTAAAGTCGAAGATTTCGTCTACAAGATGCAGGTACAATCGTCAGTATCCACTTGTATCCAAGCGAGATACATCAATTTTACTTTTCCATGTTTGCATTGAAATCAACGATTTCTATGAAAGCACATACAGCGCATTCTACTACGTGTGTTTTCTTCTAGTTTTTCCCAGCGCGATGTCAGAAGCAAAGGTTTGGAAGCGCATTTGTATTATTAGTACAGGTTATTGTGTGTTCAATTGGAATAGATACCCAAGCAACCAAAAGTCTCATATCTACTTAAACTCGTTCCTCCAAAGTTGGAATTTCGCTGATTAAAGGTTTCAACGGGAATTGGTACCAAATTTTCTCGAAGTGAGCATGAAAGTTACAAAAGGTTCCTCAAATAGCCTTCTATGGACTTGAAGTTCCAAAAAGTTCCTCAAATAGCCTTTTTTGTGACATGTCAATCGCACCCACACAGTGTAAAAGTTACAAATAAGGTCTCAAATAGCCTTCTGTGAACTTCACGTTCCAAGAAGTTTCTCAATTACCCAATTTTGTGACATGTCAATCGCATCCACACAGTATAAAAGTTTCAAATTAGGTCTCAAATAGCCTTCTGTGAACTTCAAGTTCTAAGAAGTTCCTCAAATAGCGTTGTGTGAACTTCAAATTGAAAGAAGTTCTTCAAATAGCCTTTTCTGTGACATGTCAATCGCATCATTCAGAATAAAAGTTACAAATTGGATCTCAAATAACCTTCTATGGACTCGAAGTTCCAGAAAGTTCCTCAAATAGCCTTTTATGAGACATGTCCGCCATTTAATGAATGTGAAATGTGAACGAACATAAAAAAAAATCATTTTTGGAGCTTGGAATTGTTAAAATGTATAATTTATTTTGAAACTTCAACTCAGAACAACTTAAATCTAACTCGCAAATAATTGTTTTTGAAAAGAGTAAATAGTTTGACTTTATGAAATTTCGTCCAACTGTATTTACTTACCACGAATTTATCACACATTGAAAGTCAGTTGAAACAATTCATTAGTTAAATATCAAGATAAAATCAAGAATTTGTATAATTTTATGCTTAAAGTCTGCTTCATTTAATATTGGAACAAATTCTTTTGCTCATTGTGGCGCTCCTAGTGGACGGATTTGGAAACTTTTTTCACCCACGTGTCGGGAAATTCATTACCTTTCACTATGTATTTATGTCATAACACCAAACGATAGCATTTTGTAAACAACCGCCATGGAAGCCGAACGGAGAGATCAAATTGTGCACAGTTTTTTTGAAAATCCATTGTTGTCGGCATCGAAGCTAGCTAAACAGCTTAAAATGCCCAGAAATACCGTATGGCGTGTTATCAAGCAGTACAAGGAAACATTGACGACGGCTCGGAAGCCGCATTCGAAGCGTCGGAGTGGAACTGTCGACCGGAAACTGCGTGGGAAAGTCATCAAGGCCGTCAAGAGGAATCCCAATCTTTCAGACCGCGATTTGGCCAATAAGTTCCAGGCCGCTCACAGTACGGTGCGACGAATTCGTCTTCGGGAAGGAATAAGGTCATTCCGAGCAAGCAAACAGCCAAATCGGACGCTGAAGCAGAACAATGTGGCCAGAATCCGTGCTCGAAAGCTGTACGACCAAGTGCTGACCAAGTTCGACGGATGTATTCTGATGGACGATGAGACCTACGTGAAGGCGGACTTTGGGCAAATCCCAGGTCAAAAATTTTATTTGGCGACGGCTCGGGGGGATGTACCTGCAAAATTTAAGTTCGTGTTTGCGGATAAATTCGCCCGCAAGTACATGATTTGGCAGGGGATATGCAGTTGTGGACAGAAAACCAAAGTCTTTCTCACTGACAAGACACTGACATCAGAAGTCTACAAAAAAGAGTGCCTACAGAAACGGATTCTGCCGTTTATTCATGCCCACGACCGTCCAGTAATGTTTTGGCCGGACCTCGCAAGCTGCCATTACAGCAAAACGGTTATGGAATGGTACGCAACGAACGGGGTCAGCGTAATACCGAAGGACCTCAACCCCCCCAAACTACCCCCAGTTCCGTCCGATAGAGAAATACTGGGCAATCACGAAGCGGAGGCTTAAGGCAAAGGGAAAACTTGTTAGGAACATGACTCAAATGAAGAACTGGTGGAATCAAATCGCCAAAACGGTGGACGAAAAGGGTGTGCGCCGCCTAATGTGCCGTATTACGGGAAAAGTACGAGAATTTCTTCGAAACAGCAATGAATAATTTTTTTAATTTTTTTTTATGAAAGAGTCAAGAAAATGCTACATTTGTATGTAAAACAAATTATGAATTCGTTTATAAATGACTGAACTACGCGCAATTATTTGTGTTCCAATATTAAATGAAGCAGACTTTAACAGTTAAAAACATGGAATTTCATATTTTTAACCGATATTATTTTAACGGATGATTGATTTATACGCCGCACACAGGGGAAAACGATGTAAAAAGGTGATCAAAATTGTTTACGCCAAAACGGAGCGTTTTAGACCCATAGTGTCTTCGGGACATTTTACCTACATTCAAAGCACTTTAAAATGAGCTTTTGATAAAAATGATTAAATCACCTAGCAGTGAGATAGAAAAATTATTTTTTGTATTTTTCATTTTAGAGCACTTATGTCTTTGGCAAGTTTTTAGATTGTAAAAAATGTAGCAATTTTGTTGAAGACGTCAACATCGTAGAAGCTAACCCAAAAAAGTTAGAAGAATTCAAAATAAAAAAAATTTTTTTTATCAAAATTTTCAGTATTTTAACAATATCTTTCCAGGCCGAGCTTATTCAAGCAAGATATGTTTGAAAGAGTTTTGAGTCACTTGAAATCGAATAGTTTTGTGGAATACATTTAATCAAAATATTCAGACTGAAACGAGTTAGATTGAAAAAACTAAGAAAAATTAGCTGTTTTCGAACACCGGTATCTTTCTAGTTCGGTTGAGTTCGGTTCATTTTTTGGTTGCATTAGAATCAGGCAGGTTTCAACGTGGTAAAAACATATAGTTTACAATGTTAAGTTGTTTATTTGGTAGCCTTATAAATGATTAAAGTTAGCTATTTTCAAGGAATCTAGAGGAAATTTTTTTTGCATTTAAAATTAGCTAACCGTAAAACAAACTCATCAAGTATATTGTATTGTAAGCGGAAAGGTAGATGATAAGGTTCGTCAATGGAGGCTTAAAAACGTCATACACGAGCGAGAGAATGATTTGGCTAAAATTTCACCAAAATAAAAACGATTGCTTATTGTCAGTTTAAATAAACTTGGAATTTGTCCTCTAGATTCCTTGAAAATAGCTAACTTTAATCATTCATAAAGCTACAAAATAAACAACTTAACATTGTAAACTATATGTTTTTACAACGTTGAAACCTGCCTGATTCTAATGCAATCAAAAAATGAACCGAACTCAACCGAACTAGAAAGATACAGGTGTTCGAAAACAGCTAATTTTTCTTAGTTTTTTCAATCTAACTCGTTTCAGTCTGAATATTTTGATTAAATGTATTCCACAAAACTATTCGATTTCAAGTGACTCAAAACTCTTTCAAACATATCTTGCTTGAATAAGCTCGGCCTGGAAAGATATTGTTAAAATACTGAAAATTTTGATAAAAAAATATTTTTTTAAGATAAGTTAACCACCGTTAATTAATTTTGTAAATTTATTTTTCGGCATATCGGTGAAAAGTAGTTATGAAATTGATAAAGATGGATAGAGAAGTGAGAAGAAAATTTACAGATGTTGAAAAGAGCGAAAGAGCATTTTTGCGAGGAAACTTATTAACGTACACCATACTTTACCCTGCAACATTTCATTATTTAGGAGAAGTAGTACCGGGATAGAGGTGGCACTACCTTAACCTATACAATGAAATCTGGTTGGTCCGAAGTCTACATGTGGTGAACACGTATACTCCGGACGGTACTACTTCTCCTAAATAATGAAATGTTGCAGGGTAAAGTATGGTGTACGTTAATAAGTTTCCTCGCAAAAATGCTCTTTCGCTCTTTTCAACATCTGTAAATTTTCTTCTCACTTCTCTATCCATCTTTATCAATTTCATAACTACTTTTCACCGATATGCCGAAAAATAAATTTACAAAATTAATTAACGGTGGTTAACTTATCTTAAAAATCATAATAATAGGCTTTAAAAATCAAATCAAATCAATGGTTCAAAATAATTCGGGCTTAGCCAAATTGGACCGTTGACCCTAATGATTAGCACTCATACAGTGCATTCATGCCGTGATAACGAAAGCGCATCGATAGAACCATTGCGCGCAATAGGGAAGCTTTCTGGAGCTTAACGTACGCCATATTTTGCCCGTCCGGAGTATACGTGTTCACCACATGTAGACTTCGGACCAACCAGATTTCATTGTATAGGTTAAGGTAGTGCCACCTCTATCCCGGTACTACTTCTCCTAAATAATGAAATGTTGCAGGGTAAAGTATGGTGTACGTTAATAAGTTTCCTCGCAAAAATGCTCTTTCGCTCTTTTCAACATCTGTAAATTTTCTTCTCACTTCTCTATCCATCTTTATCAATTTCATAACTACTTTTCACCGATATGCCGAAAAATAAATTTACAAATATTTTTTTATTTTGAATTCTTCTAACTTTTTTGGGTTAGCTTCTACGATGTTGACGTCTTCAACAAAATTGCTACATTTTTTACAATCTAAGAACTTGCCAAAGACATAAGTGCTCTAAAATGAAAAATACAAAAAATAATTTTTCTATCTCACTGCTAGGTGATTTAATCATTTTTATCAAAAGCTCATTTTAAAGTGCTTTGAATGTAGGTAAAATGTCCCGAAGACACTATGGGTCTAAAACGCTCCGTTTTGGCGTAAACAATTTTGATCACCTTTTTACATCGTTTTCCACTGTGTGCGCCGTTTCGTAATGTTTCTTAGTAATAATCAACATGCGTTTTCTATGAAGCTTAAAACCACTTCGAATTTTAGCTGCCGGTAAGGCAACATCTAGGCGTGGCGTCGTGGCAGCGTATTTGGCTATCATCTCGGAGGATGGGGTTCAAATCTGGTACCAGGACTAATTTTTTCCATTAGGTTGATTGATTGCTTGAGTAAGCAAATCAAATAATTATGTAGCAGAGCTGGCGTGCATGCCGGCATGTATCGAACAAAATTAAAAACAAAGCAATTAAGTATGATCAATTGAGGGAGGGGATGGGAGGAATAAAGATGGATGCCGAGAAACCGGCAGCACCACATGGGCTGGTGATGACCAAAATAAGAGAGGAGAGGAGATTTTTTTTTGTTTTTGCTGATTAAACGTTTACTTGTGGGCTGAATAGAAGGCCGTTCAAATCTGTTATGGAACTTCAAAGTTTCAATAAGAACTTAAATTTTAGGCTGAATAAAAGGAACTTCAGCACATTGATTATGCTGATTAAGCTGTGTTCGACCTTTTTAACGAGACTTTTGGTTGCTTGGGTATCCTCTACAAGCTGGAGATGCTAATAATACAAATGCGCTTCCAAACCTTTGATTCTGACATCGCGCGGGGAAAAACTAGAAGAAAACACACGTAGTAGAATGCGCTGTATGTGCTTTCATAGAAATCGTTGATTTCAATGCAAACATGGAAAAGTAAAATTGATGTATCTCGCTTGGATACAAGTGGATACTGACGATTTTACCTGCATCTTGTAGACGAAATCTTCGACTTTATTTTGCATCTAAAGCGGGCTGCCCGATGTTGCCCGGTGTTTGTAAAATAAGGCGTGTAAAAGCCCTATTTTCGGTAATCTTTTTTACATAGCTCTGCAGTATCACATTTTACAAACATGAAATGTTCAACAAAGTGGTGTATTTTAGTAAGACAAACAACTTTTTGGAACATTTTGTTAAACTTAAAATTTACTGAAAAAAGTTATTATTAAAAAACTGATTTTTAGAGGTTAAGTTTCTTATTTGGCCGATATCTCGGATAATAATTATTTTAGAAACTTGACAGCTGAGACAAAGTTCTAGAAAATTTGATTTTCAACAAGTTTGTCGAAGACATCAAAGAGCTAAAACTTATAACAGAGAAGTTAGAAATTTTATCTCACTTGTAGGGGGACTAATCAGAAAAATAATAAATTTTTATTATAGAGCTGATTTTACTGACAAACTTCTCCGAAGGCACCAATATGCTAAAATGTGACCTAAAAAAGTTATAAGCAACGATCACGTTTTTCGCATTTTGGACCACTGTGGTTGGCCCGATACCACTGTAGTACCTCTTTGCTGCAGTGGCAGCTTGCCAAATCTGGCGAAAACTTTTCTTGCTAACTTATCGGAAAAAACGAATTTGAACTTGACGGGGACATCACTCCAACCAGTGGCTTTGTAAAATTTTTGGCCAGGAAGACGCACAAAATCAGATTTCACGATTTTTTAACCAGACCACGTCGGGGTTTTGACGTGAGTGTCCAAAATTAATTTTCGCCTCGTGGCTTCCATTACGTATGACTTTATTGAAACAAAACGAATCGTTATGAAATTTTCAGCACTGATAGAAGAAACATTTCCGAACAAAATACTGACAAAACATTCCAGATCCGACAACTAGGAGCGCTATGGTATAATAAACAGTGCGTCCAGATTTTGGATGATCCATGCTTTAAAAACCATTCCCGATGTAGTAGTTTCTGAAAATTGTTCAAATTATGTCCAATTTTCGTTAATTTTGTGGGCTCCCTTATCCTCTTTTTGGATTCGGACAGATTCAAAAGTATTAAAGAAACTATTTTAGGTCTTGAAAACGGCTACACACCAAATTTCACGTTGATCGGTTCAGTAGTTTCTGAAAATTGTTCATATTATGTCATATTTTAATTCATTTTGTATGGAAACCCCCCTTCTTTTTAGTCGGATCCGTTTGAAAGTATTTTAGGAACCATCTCCGGCCTCAAAAACCTTTATATACCAATTTTCACAACGATTTGTTCAGTAGTTTCCGAGTCTATAGGGAACAGACAGACAGACAAAAATTTATTTTTATGTATACAATGTATAGATGTGTACGGTACTTGAAGGGATGAGGTTGGGGAGATGATTTAAAAAATCAATAACTATATTGATTGTGCATTATTGGTATCGTTATTATTTATAGCTAAGTTTGAATTTCAAATCCCCCTCCGGGTCCTTTGCACGGGTCCTTCGCACGGGTCTGCTCCTTTTCGTCCGCCTTTCCCCTCATGTTGAAGAATGCATTTCAACTTCATGCTTAAAAAGCTGAAAATTAGTTTGTGTGCATAAAGAGTATCCTTTTAAACAGTATTCTTTTAAAACTTGTATACCACTTGTAAGGTATAGAAGTTTTAAAAAACTACACTAACATAAATACATAATCATCGATTTTATTCTCCCATACACTTAATTTTTAGCTTACACACATACACAATTTTTCTTGTGCGTTTTTTAATGTTTGATTTGTCTCGCCAAAGCGACTTACGAGGAATTTTTGCATCATTGCCGATCTTCAGATTATTTTGTTGCTAGACTATGGGGTAGGGTGCCCGACTTGTCCCAACGAGAACTGCTAATTTCACCTCTAGTCAGTAAGGTAAAAAATATATCAAGTTTTAAACTACACAGCTTATGTAAAAATTCAAATGATGTTCTGACAATAAAATTGATAGTGAGAGAGCAAAGTTGAGCCGATTTCATTATAAGACTAATGGCAATTAGTTTATCTGATATGTATTTTCTCCGAAAACCTTTCTTCAAAGCTTAATAACTTTTTAGTCTTAGCTCGAATCATCTTACAAAATTCATCGGACTTGTAACAAATTACGTATGGGTTAGTCTACCATATTTTTAGAACTATTCCCGAGTACACACATAAATAAGAAGCACTATTGTTTTTTTTTAATAAAACATTATACGCAATTTACCATTGGCAAAACACTCCTTAAAGTTGACCAAACAGGTTGAAAATTAGACAGATCAAGAAGCAATTTCAGATCTCAATTTTTTTCCTCTAAAGTTCGTAGTTTTTTTTTTCAAATCACCAGTCATGAATTTACCATGACAATTCTTGAAATTTCTGTATAGAGCACATGTTCTGCTCACAAGAATAGACCAATGACTGACTCGTTTTTTTTCAATATATTAGACTTTGCACAAAGTTGCCAAATTTTGAATATGCCTTCCAAAATACTACAGTGTTGCCAGTATGAAGTATTTTGAAAAGAAATGTTAGAATTTTTATTTATTTTATTTTTTTTCTAACCTCATCCCTACAGTACTAAGGTACATTTCAAAGATTTTTTATTTGTAAAAGTTTGAAGGGATCGAGATGATTCAAACCTGTCCCTAGCCAGTGGTAAACGCAATACTGTCGTATTAAAATTTATATTATTACACACGATTTCAACCTATTTTTATTCAAGGCCCGAACTCTAATCTCTGTGGTTTTTGATCCAAAATTGTCATAAAATTTAATTTTGCTCCAACTTTTTGGATTTTTGAAATTGAATTTTGAGCCACCCTAGTGGAAATTAAACAATCCACCCTGATAAAGAATTGATGTAGATTCTCCCTATTGGTCCCTCTGGTTATTCTTTAAAGTTAATAAATTTGGTGCTCTAGTAGAGGCACACCCAAATCAAGTCCGATTGAGCTAAAATTTTGCACAAGTCAGTTTTTGAGAAAACCTACAAAATGTATTTGATAGGTTTTTGAAAATCAACAGGACTCCTTTGGCTGCCACCCTGATATACACATCTTTTGAAGTAGAGTTCGTTATTCTCGATGAAATACCACTTCATCGAGTTCAAACTTTTCTGGCTGGGATTTTTACCAATGTTTAAATTTTTAAACATCTTTTAACCATTCAGTTGAAATTCTTGGAATCGAGCACCCAAAGTTGGGAGCAAACTCTTCCAATCATTTAGCGATCCAATTAGCGGAGTGCGATTGCGGGCGTTCAATCATTCGAAATGTAAGCAAACTCCCGAACCAAATTGACCAATAGGTATACCTACTTGGGGCACATTCATTGGGAGGGCGAATTCTTCCCTCGTCTTCTTCTTGTGTTAATAGCCACCCGGTCAGTCAGGCAATAGCAAACAAACTGCTCTCTGGCTCACACACAGAAAACTGCAGGTCTTCAAAAGACCAAACGAAAAAGCCAGAAGACACAAACGATTTCGTTTGTAAACAAATAAAGTCCCGCCGCCAGCCGCCAATTTTGCCTCCTGGGCCGAAAGATCTGTTGGGTTTTGGGAAAACATCCTATTTTTTTCATCTTTGGGTGGTTCGATTTTCTTTCTCAATTCTTGCTGGCTTCGGGAAAATCTATCGCAACGAACCTTCTTCCAAATTTGTGGGGCGATGAGTGTATTGATGATGGTTTCTTTTTGTGCACCCCTAAATCGACCAGCCAATCGCCTCGGTTCGCTTTTCTATTCATTTCGAAGAATAGGATTTGGAAATCTTTTCCTTTCGGTAAACAACTGCCGTTTTTAATAGATTTCGCATAAATAATCAACTAATGTCGAGCTGTGAGCCGGTGCTCCAAAAAGCAGCGGCAAAATGGCTGATGAAGGCAAGTCGATGATTGCTCGACGATTTGCGATAGCCCTCCCGTTTTGAATCACCCAAACACAGGCCACTCATATTTCACAAAATGGTCTGCATATTTGCACGATCCCGGGGAAAAAAAAACTTGAAGCGGTGTTTATTTTATCATCCCGGCCATTGTTCGTTTCGAATCACTTGTCTGGTAATGGAATTGATGGTTTGAAAAAATGTGAGCGCTTCTCTGATTAATAAATTTTTTTGGTTGCCACTGCTATGCAATTTTGTTTGGAATTTGAAGCAGCATCCACAAGATGCTGAGAAAACAATATGCTTCCCTAAAACAATCGCATAAATTATTTTTTTTGAATTCATTGGAAGTATTTGTATGATTGATTCAGTAAACCTTCTATCAATATTTTACTGTAATATTGTTTTTCGACATTCAACCCTTTTTAAGTATTCGTGATAAGCGATGATGACATATTATACTTTTAAGACTGATTTTTGATGTTATTATGAATTTATATTGAAGTTATTGATTTTTTATTTCTAAATTTATATCTAATTTTTTTTTTTTTTTTTAAACTGTGACCCAAAGATGGGTCTTGACTCAAACATTCAGTCAGCGAAACTTTTTTGTAGAGAAATGAATATCTAATATTCTATTGAAAACTGCACAAGACAAGATTTATAAGTCGACTGATAACTCTTTAAATATCACTATTGTATCTCTCAATTTTTATTTTGAATTTGATAAAGTTTTTATTGAATTCAGAGGAAAACTGGGAAATTGAGGCTTTTTAGCAAATTTAATCTTCTTCTCTTCTATAAATATAAAAATGAATATTTGTCTGTTAATCCTATAGACTCAGAAACTACTGAACTGATCATTTTGAAATTTGACATATGGCCGTGTTAAGGACCGGAGATGGTTTCTAAAGTAGTTTCTGAACCCTCCAACTTGAGGTAAGGGGGGGCTCCCATTCAAATTTATAATATTACATGGCACAACTTATACAATGTTTAAGCAATATCCATCCAATTTTCTTCAAAAAAAAAAAAAAATAACACTTTCATATGGTTTATTGTATTGTTGAACATGTTTCGACATATTCTGATGATTGGTTTTATGAAACCCCTGCCATTTTAAAGAAAGGGGGAAGGTCCCATGTGTAATCCATTTAAAATGTGACAGAGCACGAACAGTTTTCAAACTATTTTCTTCAAATTTGGTACACTTCCAAGTTTTACAGTTATGAGATGATTTGAATTATTATGAGGCGTTTTCCGTTTATGTGAAAGTTGCCATACAAAATGACCAAAAATATGACATAACTCGAATGATTTTCAAGAGACCGTTGCACTTAAGAGTTTATACATGTTGAGATATTTGTTTAAATTTTCAAAAAAAGTTTTGGTTCTGGCTCCCATAGAAAAATACCGTGAATTATAACAATATCCAAAAAGTTATAAGAGCTTTGCATCAAACTTGCTTTTTAACTAAATTTGACATAATGACATGATTTGTTACATTGATTGAAAAGTCATGATGTAATTTGACAAATTATTGTACTGTAAAAGCAATTCTTTCTAAGAAAAAGAGAAGAGGGCTCCTAAACGAATTTGAAGTAATATATGATAAAAATAGAATAAATGTCATATGGTTTTGATAAATTCGGTACACATACAAGTTCTGATGAAATGAGATGATTTACCGATTTAAAATTCTCTTCCAACTTTTGTGGATGCTCCCATACACAACCTACGTAAGGTTTTTCATAAACCAGAAAAATTTCATGCGGTTTGCACCAAGCTGGTCGTGGTTTGTATGTATTGATATTGAATCAATATTTTTTCTGTATTCTAATATAGAATCTACTTGAACAATTTTTGAGTAACTTTACTAAGTTTAGTGTACAAGTCAGATTTGATAATGAGATGATTCAGTCTAAAAAAACACCTCTCACTTCCAGAGAAATACTCAATGATTTAGACCGTTCTAAAAAAATTGCAATAACAAATGTTGAAGGTCAATTCTTGAATTCACACAACAAAAATAATTTATTTCTAAATTATTTGAATTAAGGAACAATGATTTTTTTCAAAAATTAATTTTATAAACTACTAGCTGACCCGGTGTGCTTTGCTACACCTTTCAAAAACAAATAATATTTTCGGAAATTATTCAAATTTTAATTGTTTGATTGACAATATTTTGAATCAAATTATAACATAATCCTAAAGAAAACTGCTATGAAATGTGAGCTGCAGCTGGAGTTTAGAATTGCAACACAACTCATTTTCTGAATCTTGATTAATAAGTTCCGATAGTTTTAATCTGGTTCTTTAGGCTTCGCCCTGAAAAAGGAAGGTCTCAAATTAATCTCGCAAACAACTTTTAAAATATGATTGTTTTTGCATGATATGTTCTGGATTTATGCTAAAAACTGATAAGAGAGCCCCCCTGTCCTTTCCATCATCCCCTGCTGTATAGATGTCGTGGTCTTTAATAATCATGCCCATTTTTTTCGAGTACAAAAATCCTCTTAATTTTTTTTTCGTATTGACAAACCATCCCATGCCAAATTTGGTTTCATTTGCGTAGTAAATTTTTTAGTTATGCATTAACTTGAAATGAAGTACCATCCCCCCTTCCGTTCTTCCCATTGAATGGATGGAGGAGATCTTAATATTCATAAAAGTATTTTTCGTACTCAAATACTTTATGAAACCAAATATGGTTTCATTTGCTCGATTAGTTCTCGAGTTATGCAAAAAATTTTTATGGAAGCCCTCCTTTCCCCCCTTATATCTTTCCGCTGAAAAAAAAGTGGGGCTTCCGTTTATAATAGAAACATTTCTCGTATCCGAAAACCCTAAAATGCCGAATATGTTTCACGCAAATCGGTTCTGTAGTTTCCGAGTCTATAGGGAACAGACAGACAGACAGAAATTCATTTTTATATATAAAGATAGATAAATCTATACTGCCAGATAACCTGGTTTTATCCGGGTGCCCGGATATTTGATACAAAATTTGAGAACAGTCCGGCCCGTCCCAGTTGCCAGAATTTAATTCAAAATAATGCCGAGATTTTGCCCAGATTTATTAATTCCATTTGGCAAAATCAAACAAAAAAACAACGAACGCCTCCAAAACAAAGTTTTTTGAGTAAGTTTTAAAAAATAATCATTAAAGGTTTTTTGCAGGCCAAATAAACGATTCAAAATCTGTCTATGAATTTGATGCAATTTTTTTCAGTTTTTATTTGTTGCCCGGATTTATGATCATCTCTTTTGAAATAAAATGCTCGGATTTTGCCAGGTTTTTGTATAAACTAGCTGATCCCGTACGAACTTCGTTTCGCTTTAAATCATTGGTTCGTCAAAATGAGCTTAGAAAATGAATTCGAAACATTCTTTCGACAATTTTGGAGAAAAAATTCAACAGTGTTTAAAGTCGCTACTATTACTATTACTTGAAATTCAAATTAAACGGTTGATTGGCTTTTTATTAAAATTTATGTGAGAGTGTTTTCTTCTCGATCGGTTGCAAAATCTAGACATTATGGCAGAAACATGTACTATTTGTTTGTGTGCACGACTCTTTTGCTTGACCTTCACACTTAAATTGGTATCAATTAACTGCCTCCAACAAAATTAATGCACAAAACACTGAACTTTCAATGAAACCCTCTTTTTCTGTCCCATGGCCCGAAATTCGATAATTGAAACCTAGTTTTGAATGAAATCACTAAACAACACAAGAATAAATAAAAAGAAATCATTCTAGAAGCATTTTTTGTACAGGGTGTTTAATAAGTTCGAATACACTTTTAACATTTTCTTGTGGTAAAGCCGTAGCTCATCTATCTTCTATGTATATGTATAAGAATGGTTTCCGTCTGTATGTTCCCTATACAATTGTAAACTACTAAACCGATTTTCGTGAAACTTGGTAAGTGGGGATATGGAGGCAGGGAAAGGTTCCGGTTTAAGACCCCTTACATGAAGGGGGGTGGAGGCCTCCCAAATAAATAACAAATATATGCATAACTCGAGAACCGATCAAACAAAAGGTACCAAATTTGACATGCGAGGGTATCTGAAAACGAGAAATATTTCCTTGATTACTTGAGATCCCTCCCTTTTTCCAGTAGGAAAAAAGGAAGAAGTGAGGGGGGCTCTCTTACAATTTGCCATAGCATCAATAAATTGTTTTATCAAAAGCAAACATCAAGATCGAATTAGTCCCAAGTAATCAAAAGCCATATATTAAACTACTTTTTTTCAACTTTTTAAGTTCACATTTGGCTGAATAAAAAGTACTTGGGAGAGTTTCCCTCGAGTCCTTTATATCGAACTTTGGACGAACATAAAAGTCTTAAAAAGTATCATTAAACATTCATGTACGTTCTAAGAGCTTATAAACAATTAAAAGTCCATTTGTGACAAATGTGCTTGTACGAACGCAGGATTCCGTTGTTAGTGTCCCACGAAATTGGGTCCCAAACGGCGTCGAAGGATTTGAAATAGCAACTTTGGTCATCAACTTGACCAGCGATGGCGGAGCAGAACAAAGGCCGAGAAACGAATTGAAATAAGCATAAATATATACATTAGACAGGCCCAAATTTGTATGGAAAGATTTTTACAACATTTTTTCCAACGCGGCACCCCGTAAGTTGGTGCCTTTAGCTGAAAAAATGACTTTCTGAAAGTTTCAGGTCATTTGGCAGAAGCACGAGCTGGCGCAAAGGAATTGAAATTTGTATGGAGATTTTCGGCAAAATGTATGAAAAATTGACATACTTTCACCCTTTGTGTTCTAAAATATGTTTCCAGTATGCTAGAAAGCTCAGAATTTCAGGAATTATAATTCAAACAATGACAAACAAGTTTGTAGAACATTCTGATAAGATACGAGTTGACGGTGATGAGTTATCCGCAATTAATTGAATGATTTTTTTTCGCATTTCATCGATATATCGTGAACGGTGTATAGGTGGATTATTAGTACTAACTTGATCGCATTGTCACACGATGAGAATAACAGATAGAAAGTTTGTGTCCTCGGCAAAGTCTAAATGTCCCACAATAATGTTTGTCAGAGCTTTTCTCGCAACTTTGCGCAGGACACAAACTTTCTATCTGTTATTCTCATTGTGTGGCAATGCGATCAAGTTAGTAACTAATAATCCACCTAGGTACACGTTCACGTTATATCGATGAAACGCGAAAATAAATCACACATTCAATTGCGGATAACTCATCGCCGTCAACTCGTTTCTTATCAAAATCTTCTACAAACTTGTAAGTCATTGTTTGAACTATAATTCCTGAAATTCTGAGCTTTCTAGCATACTGGAAACATATTTTAGAGCACAAAAAGTGAAAGTATGTCGATTTTTCATACATTTTGTCGAAAATCTCCATACAAATTTCAAGTCCTTTGCGCCAGCTCGTGCTTCTGCCAAATAACCTGAAACTTTCAGAAAGTCATTTATTCAGCTAAAGGCATCAACCTAGGGGGTGCCGCGTGGAATATAAGGATATTTTTTGTTATGGGCCAGTCTAATATACATGTCACTTACGAGCTGTTGTTTGAATTCACGAATCACTTTTTCGTCAATATTTTTTGTCACTCTTAGAACTATATGGTGTGAGTGTGCAGTGTTGTCAATTCAATGTTTTGTGATGTGTGTTGTGTGAAATTATGTTGGGTAAAATTCATGTTTGTGTGTAGATAATATTTACAAAGAATTTCTTCCCTTAAAGCTATTTCACTTAACATTTTTCGGAATATGATAATTTTTTCGTTTCTTCGTATTTGTAATTCATTGAAGTGTCAATGTCTACTCGCTGCGATGTGACTGCGTCGGAACAGTGCTTTTTAAAGAACTTTCAACGAACGTTTTTTTGCCATGAGGAACTGATTACGAACTTTTTGGTTCCTTGAGGGACTGAAATGGAACTTCTATGTAAATTATCATGAATATATTCAAATGAGATTATTTAATGGAATATGCATTTGTTTAAAAAAAGATTTTTTTTTATTACTGTCGCTGTTAATTAGGAAAAAATATTTTAGAAAAACAAAACTGAACAAAAACATTCACGTATTCTTAAATCACGTCGCAATTCTTTGCTTGTACAAAAAGTTGAGTATCTGCATTTTCAACAGGGATTTACATTAAGAAAAAAAATGATGTAAAACTTGACATATTACATGTGTTTCAAAATATAAAAAAATGAAGAAGAACTCGAATATCACATTTTTCTTAACATTATAAAATGGATGATTTCGTGTCCGAGATTAGTAGAACTTTCAACATCTAAGAAAAACTACAATTGAAAACCTGCAGAGTGAATTATTAACAAAGTTTTAACGGAAGTCTGTTTTGAAATTTCTAAATACAGTAGAACCACGCTTATCCGAGCTCCGGTAATCCGAGCTTCAGTCGATTTCCGAAAACGGCGTGCTAAATGCGCATGTGTTTTAGCTATATTTTATATTCGCTTGCTATTTTTTATACTATTTTATTGAAAATGGTAGAAGCGGATGTTAAGCATATGTCAAGGCTGGAATTTTGTCGAAATTTTAGTTATCACTTATTTTGCATTAAACACGTTTAGGTATACCATATGGTCATATTTCATGGTAATATTTAGTTCATATCGTATTTTTATCGCATCAGTATTAAGCTCTTCTATTTTCACTGTAAGATTGTGATTTAGACGTAGGTACATTTAATGTTTCAATGATAAAAAGTAAAAAAAAATATGAGACTTATCTTTTTTTTTCTTCATGGGCATTCAAAACCTTTCATTTATTCCAATGTCTGATCATTTACAACTTAGCCAAAAGCTTCGATTTATAGAATTTCCTTTATCCAGATGTATAAGTATGAAAACCCATTAACATTATGGTTTACAGATTCTGTTCGCACGATAAAGTTTAATAAATTTTAACAGAAGTGACAATAATCTTGTTTCAATTTTTAAATTTTTTTGACTTTATATTCAAACTAAAATTTATCATGCTATGTGTCGAAAGCGTATTACCCTCAAACTGCACTGATTAGATATGATGAATCTCCAGCCACATCGTCAATCGGCTGTATGCGCATATTACTAAATATGTGCATAAAGGAACACTTCCCCTTAACAAAAACCATGTCTTTACCGAGATATGCGCCTGTATGACATGCTGTAAATAAAACTCGAATATACCATTCTACGGGGAAAACATCCATGTTGAAGCTCCTAAATAAAAATAAGTAATTAAAAAAAAAATACCATAGAGAATATTATAGAAACTCATATTCTCATATATCTTGCCATGTCGATTTTGGTGCCATTTACTTCATTAGTTTTCCAGTTATGCTGAAAATTGTAAAGGAGTCCCCTTTCCTTTCTATCTCTCCATTGGAAGTAAGGAGGGTTTTCTCGTACCCAAATACGCTTCCAAACGAAATTTGGTTCCATTTGATCGAAAAGTTCTCAAGTTATGCAATAAAAAAGGTATGAATGCCCCATCCTCCCTTCTCAATTCCCCACTGGAAGAAAGGAGGGGTCTGAAATAATCATAGAATCATTTCTCGTATTCCAATACCCTACCATGCAATTTGGTTCCATGAGCTTGATTAGCTGTTGAGTTTTTGTAAAAAAAATTTAAGATAGCCCCCCTCACCTTTTCCTTTCTCTCCACTGAAAGGAGGGAGGGTTACCACATATTCAAAGAAACATTCCTTGAATCCAAATACACTCCCCATGCCAAATTTGGTTAAATTTGTTTAATCAGTTCTCGAGCTATGCAATCATTTGTCTTCTCTTTGAGAGACCCCCTCCTCACGCCCAGTGAGAGGGAGGGATCTCAAACTATTTTAGGAACCATCCCCGGCTTCCACCTGCCAAGTTTCCCGAAAATTGGTTCAGACAGAAACAATTTTTATAAATACATATATACATAGATTCTTAGTTTTTCTTTGCAAAAGTGATCAGCTTTAGATGTTGATAACTTGTCAACCATATAAGTAAAACTAGAAAAAGGCTTCTATAATCGTCTTAATGTAAAGTGGTGATTTATCACCGTTATATATTGTTATGGTATTAAACCGTTGTTCTCGGCGAGTTTAAAGTCTAAATTTGCACAAAACGTCGATTAAATAGCATAACAAAAACCATATCTTCACCGAGCTATGCGTCTGAATGACATGCTGTAAATAAAACTCGAATATACCATTCTACGGGGAAATCATCCATGTTGAAAAGTGGGATCTTCAAAAGGGGTCGTTCGCATATGTTTACATGCTTAAGAAACCGATTCTCCATAAAATAACACATGGAAAAGATAAAAAAAAACATTGTTATAATTTAAAATTAAAAATTATTAGGCTAAAGCAATTCAAGCTTCCTAAAAGTTAAAGGGGTTAATTTGTTTTTCATTCCTTAGAGGATAAAAAACCATTCAAGGGAAACTCTTCTAAATTTTTATAAATACAAACATCATAGCTATTTGTTTTTTTTTTTGATAATATGATAACGAAAAACATGGTAAATAACCTTAATCAAAAATTTAAAAAGACCAACCAAAATTACAAAGCACACATGGCCAAATTTCTTATAACGATGAGAACAAAACTTCCAAAATTTTGTCAAAGTCAAACAAATGTTTTTGATTTACATTTTTTGTGAACCCGAGCAACGCCGGGTAAAATCAGCTAGTATTCATATAAACATTCCTTGTACTCAATACCCTCCCATTCCAAATTTGGTTCCTTTGCTTCTCATGTTAAAATTTTTCCACTGGAAGAACAGAAGGACCTAAAAATATCATATAAAATATTATAGAGAATATCATAGAAACATTTCTTTTATTACAATATCTTGCCATGTCGATTTTGGTGCCATTTACATCATTAGTTTTACAGTTATGCTGAAAATTGTAAAGGAGTCCCCTTTCCCTTTCTATCTCTCCACTGGAAGAAGGGAGGGGTACCAAATACTTAGAGAACCATTTCTCGTACCCAAATTCGCTTCCAAGCGAAATTTGGTTCCATTTAATCGAATAGTTCTCAAGTTATGCAATTAAAAAGGTATGGATGCCCCCTCCTCCCTTCTTAATTCCCAACTGGAAGAAAGGAGGGGTCTGAAATAATCATAGAATCATTTCTCGTATTCCAATACCCTACCATGCCAAATTTGGTTCCATGAGCTTGATTAGCTGTTGAGTTTTTGTAAAAAAATTTAAGGTAGCCCCCCTCACCGTTTCCTTTCTCTCCACTGAAAGGAGGGAGGGTTACCACATATTCAAAGAAACATTCCTTGTATCCAAATACACTCCCCATGCCAAATTTGGTTAAATTTGCTTAATCAGTTCTCGAGCTATGCAAACATTTGTCTTCTCTTTGAGAGACCCCCCCCCGCGCCCAGTGAGAGGGAGGGATCTCAAACTGTTATAGGAACCATCCCCGGCTTCCACCTGCCAAGTTTCCCGTAAATTGGTTCAGACAGAAATTCATTTTTATAAACACATATATTCATAGATTCTTAGTTTTTCTTTGCAAAAGTGATCAGCTTTAGATGTTGATAACTTGTCAACCATATAAGTAAATTTAGAAAAAGGCTTATATAATCGTCTTAAGCTGAATTTTTATTTCTGAAGTATAGAAGTATGATGGAAATCAGTGTAAGATTTTCATGGAAAAATTTCAATATTAGAATGAAATGTAAGAAACGGAGGATGATTATGGAAAGATCGAAGGTGTATAACTCTTCGAAGATAAATAACAAATTTCAGCAAAACCATTTGAATAAAATGCTTTCAAAACTATCTGAAATAATGAAAACTTTGAGTAAAATTTTGTTTTTAAATTTGAAAGTAATAGTTACAAATTAAGATTGAAGCCAGGTACCTTTGCACAATTTTGCAAAGTAGTGTTTCATATAAATCTTAATTTATGGGTCTTTATGGAGAAAACTTTCTTAGGACATAAACATAAAAGTCGAAATGCTGCAGCAATTCTCCAAAACCCATGTTTTAGGATCAAATTCAATACCCAAATAATAACTACTGTAGAAAAGAAAGTTGTACCGACATAAATAGATGACAGAAAATTAAACAAGGGGAAAGGGAAAACTTCGTACAAGTGGAGGAAGCCCAAGGTGAGGATCAGAACATTTCAGCAAGTTTCCGAGGCGTTTGCGTTCTCATTTACATCGACTAGTAACGCTCTGTAAGTATATGAATGAAACACGTTCGCCCCCCTTAGAAGAGATGATACGAGGAGACGAGATCCCCTTCAAATTTTCAAATCGAGGATCACTTTTCTCCAACACTACTCGCTCGCCTTTTCAAGCTAAGCTAAGCCAACTAGCTGAGTGAGTAGGCAACTAAACGGCAAACGGCTGCTGTCAGATTTCCTCGGTCGTGGTTTTAGTTTTCGGATATTTTAATATAAATGAATACACGCATGGAAATGGGTATAAATATCGGCGAATAACACGGATGAGCGGCTTTTTCCATGTAGCAGTCAGTAGCTGTAGCTGATTCGGCTTATGTGTGGTAAAAAAGGCGGAAAAGTATCGGAAAACGACATGTCAAAGGTGTCAGCAATGATTGTCGGAAGGTGTGTTTTTGCTTGTGATGCTGAAGGGAAAATGCCAAGCCAAACATGCCTGTTGAAGGGAGTCGAAAACGACGAGATTAGCTTGCATGCGTGTTTAGATGGAGAAAATGCGTTGCGTCCATTCATCAGGGAATATGAATTGAACGTAGGAATAAAAAAAATTAACTAGCTTATTACCGAATTAATTTTAATTTTGAATATTAACAATAAGCTGTCGTTAAATCACTTGATTTTCAACTATTCAGAGCACTGCTCAGCCTATTGTAGATTTTCATGAAAAAAAAACAATTAAGGGGATCCTCTAGGACATCAATCAATCTACGCGAAATCCATATTAGTAATATGTACCTTGCGTAAGGTTTCTAGAATTTTTCGCCCACGTATCCAGGCCGGCCAAATCAGGACCATTTTGTATGTCATTAATATTCCATTGAAACAAGCTGATAAGGGATACAAATTTAAAATAAAATTACGATCAAGTCCATTTGAGGAGGACGTGCCATTATTGGAGTCAACTTTCAAGAGGATTTCTACATAGCTGTGATGATTTTAACAACTACAAACATCTTCACAGCTAAAGCATGGATCACCATGAATCTGGACGCACTGTTTATTATACCATTACGCTCCTAGTTGTTGGATCTGGAATGTTTCGACAGTACTTTGTTAAAAAATGTTTCCTCTATCAGTGCTGAAAATTTCACAATGATTCGTTTTGTTCCAAAAAAGTTACACGTGATGGAAGCCGCGAGACGAAAATAAATTTTGGACACTCACGTTGAAAACCGACGTTGTCGGGTTAAAAAAAATCGCGAAATCGTTAAAAATGCTCAAATCAACCCTGTGCAGCGTTCTCAAACGTTTCCGTGAGATGCATACTATCAATCGGCAGGTTCATACCAAGCGTTATAGTGGACTTAAGAATCAGAAACTGCATTTGAAGGTGTTGAGAACGATCAAGGAAAACACAGGGTAGTCGGACTACGACATCGCCAAGAAAATCAACGCCGACCGGTGCACCGTTAGAAGAATTCGTCTGCGCAAAGGAATACGATTCTATCGGGCCAGTAAGCAACCAAACCGGACATTGAAGCAGAATTTAGTAGCCAAAGGACGTGCCCGGAAGTTATACAACAAGATTCCAACGAAGTACGACGGATGTATCCTCATGGATGACGAAACGTACGCGAAGATGGATTTTGGGCAGCTTCCTGGCCAAAAATTTTATAAAGCCACTGCAGTGGTGCACTGCACTGGTCGGGGTGATGTCCCCGCTAAGTTCCAATTCGTTTTTGCCGATAAGTTGGCAAGAAAGTGTTTGATCTGGCAATGTATTTGCAGCTGCGGACGAAAAACCCCGGTTTTTGTGAAAAACAAGACCATGGACCCCGAAATGTACAAGGAGGAGTGCCTTAAAAAATGTTTTTTTTTTCGTACAATAGATCTCACAAAAGACCAGTAAAGTTTTCGCCAGATTTGGCATGCTGACACTACAGCTAGGAGGTACTACAGCGGTATTGGGCCAGCGGGTGGATTTTGTTGAAAAGAACATCAACCCACTCAACTGTCCTGAATTCCGCCCTATCGAAAAATTTTGGGCAATTGTCAAGCAGAAGATGAAGAAGCATGGTAGGACGAATCGGGAAGCAACAGAGATGAAGAGATTGTGGAACAAAATGGCCGCTGAGGTCAGTGAATAGCAGGGGCGGTCCTAGAGTTGGCTCTTGGGGAGGGTGATTTTTCAAATTTTCAAAAATCAGTCTATGAGAAGGATCGTGAATATCTGGCGAAAAAACGTTTATTTTGAGAAACAGAATGGAGGAGAGGAGGAGGACCGGGGGGTTACAGTTGCAAATAAGACTTGTATTTTGTAGTTCTGTATAGTTATAGGTGTGTAATTTAAATAGTTTGAAATCAGAGAAAAATAGTAAAAACTTTTAACAAATTTTCTCAATACACTGGTTTTGATATCTTTTTATAAAACAATCCGCGAATTTTAGGTGCTCACTGCGAAAAAGTCTTGATAAAAAGATTATTTTCGTAATTTTTACAATGGGTAAAAATTATAACATTAAGTATTCTCTAAAGAATTTCCCGATATAAACGTCAATGAAAATTAAACACACATATTCGTAGAAGAAAACGTTAAAAAAATCTTCAAGTTATCCACAATATTTTTACTGAGCATCAATCAGCGTAAGACCCTCACCAAAATTTTAATGATTCTCATTTTGCAACAATTCCAAAACAATTATTCAAAAAAAAGTGTTCGTTAATAATTGCTTTGAATTAAAAACTGAAAATTTAATTATTTTTCTGAAGTATTTTGCTGAATCGTTGTTCGAAAGTTTCGAATTATTATTAATTCTTGTTCCAATTCTTTAATTTTTAAAAATAAATTTAATTCTAAATAAGATCATCAAAATCATATTTTTCTTCACGCTCTCAATATTTCCAAACTTTTTGAAAAATGTTTGAAGAAAATAAAAGAATATTGAATAAAGATTTCATTTCTGAAAGTTAATACTCTTTCAATATTTCAGTGAAAAGTCATAATCAATTGCAATTGAAATAACCAAACTTTCAGATTCAGAATGGATTTTTAACCTAAATTATAAAGCTGGTTTTCTACTCAAAAGTTTAAATATTATTGTGTAGATGAGCTTTAAACAGTATCGGCGATATAATTAGTGTGAATCCTGAAATCTAGCTGTGTTGGTCAAAAATTAGAAAAAAATTCTTCCGAATGTTCAACTTGAGCGATTGCCTTGTTTCCGAAAAAACAGTCGGGGATGAATGAATAATTTTATTTCACCTGGGAAAAATAAAAAAAATTGGAAAGTTTTTGTAACCTATGCTGTATAATCTGATTTTGGAAATAAAGTTCTGAACTCATTTTTTTATCAGATTTAATCCATCACCTTTAGTTTTAAATGTAGTATTTTCAGTATTTTTAGAAAATTGAATAGATATCATTAGAGATGTACCGAATAGTGCTAAATAGTGAAA
Source organism: Uranotaenia lowii (assembly GCF_029784155.1). Classification (NCBI taxonomy): domain Eukaryota; kingdom Metazoa; phylum Arthropoda; class Insecta; order Diptera; family Culicidae; genus Uranotaenia; species Uranotaenia lowii. The sequence continues at coordinate 375,988,681 of NC_073692.1, read as the reverse complement.
ACCCCTATTTTCTGAGCTTTGTATAGGATTCGGAGCATAAGGCCGGTGACATAGTGAGTGCGATGCGATGCGAACCGGCGAATGCGATTAAATGCGGCGAACCACATTTGATGAAAATGTATGTGAATCGCTTAAACCTGACATACTCAACGCGGCGAAGCAGATGTCAATTTGTTCCGCCGCTCGAGTTTGCCAATTCGCATCGCATCGCTCTCACTATGTCATCGGCCTAACTGATATCAAGTTTCATAATCAATATAAAATCAAAGTTTCGTATTTTAATGTAATTTTTTTTACCATAAAATCCCCATGATTGAAATTAATTTTTAAAAATTTTAATCATAATTTGGTCAGGACAACTTTATTAAAGAATGGATTTTTTTTTATAAAAACTATGGATCATTATAAAAATAGTTTAATTGTGATAACGGCTCAAAATGCACGACGTCCTCCGAGCCAAAGGGGTACAAGTGCATAAAAGCTAATGAAAGACGTAAAATATTACAGTAAACGAGTCTTCGAAAGAAAAATAAATGATAAATTATAAAAAAATTATTTTAAGATAACGCATTTTGAATTTGCCCATTTTCCATATATTTATCTAAAATTAGTATTTCTTTTTCAACCGTAAAAGTATGTAAATTAAAATTCTAAAAATCTGAAAAAATTCCAAATTATAAAGTATCGTTTTATATCAATAAATTAAAATCGATCATTTTTGCTACGTCGAGGCCAATACAATCAAAGCTAATTTTTTCAAGAACGTTCTAAAATAAGAAATAACAACAAAAAAAATCGAATCTGTCTAGGTGGACATCTGGAGAAGGGAGGTAGTGGTTGCCGAATATCCACATTTGTGCACGGAGAGGGAGAAAGGGGTAAAAATCTTATTTTTTTTTGTCCACGTGGTATCTGAACGGTCACAAAGGCAATTTATCACTTAAAGTCTCAAATGTTTTACTTCTAAAAAGGATCGAGATATGTTGATCCATCAAACATTGAGCCAAACCTATCTGCAATAACTTGTAAGATAACAAAGTTATGGTCGAAACAAGTTCGCAGGTATTTATTGAGCATACCGACTATTTGGCGAACATTATCAAAAAATGATCAATCTAAGGCTAAAGTTTTAAAGAAGTTAGTTTGAAAAAACTTTTTCACTAAATATCCAAAAGCGAAAAAAAAAACTCATCAGTATCAAAGATAACTTATCAGATTAGCGAAACGTTGTTTGATGACAGAGATACGCACGAAATTAAATTGCATGTTTCGCATGATCCCAAACTATTTGCCGATACACCATGCTGAGGAGTGAGCCCAAACTTTTGATCGATAACTTAAGTAGCTAATTTATCTTTTTATATATTTATGAAAAAAGATTCAAATGGAACTCAAATTTTTAAATTCGGTCCACCCAACCCTGAACTGATCGGGTTTAAATATAAAGTGCGATTTTTAGGAAATTTTCCAACTTTAAGCCAAGTTTAAGTCATATGAGGTTAACATATACATTTTGCCAATAACATACGAAGAAGGTTTTGCTCATCGACTTTAGAATGAGATCAAAAGAAATGCAATATGGCATAAGATGACTGAGATATGGCCAAACAAATTAGCTTTTTTTAAAGGGGGTGATCTCAAACTTATGGCCGAAAGCGTATATGGTCAGCAAATTCGAATTAAACGCTGTAATTACCTCAATAAAAGTTATTTGGTGAAATTCGGTCCATGGAATTGCAAGTTTCAGCTGTTTTAGTTTTGCGGACCGACTTTATTTTAAATTTTAAGCTATTAAGTAATTAATAAATTCAATAAACCCCCCACGGAGTGGGAAAATTTGAGAATTCGCAAGTACATCTACTAAGAAAAGTTCTAAGTTTTTATATAAAATCCAGCGTTTGCGAGTACTTCGTAACGGTTTTTTGCCGCTTGGGGGGGGGTGATCACCCCGATCACCCCCCCCATAGGACCGCGCCTGGTGAATAGGGTGTCCAAACTTTGATGAGTGGTTCCAGACGAAAAGTTCAAAATTTTATCAAAAAAAAAACATCGAAATATTTTTTTTCTTATTTTACCTTTGAAGTGCAATAAAAACCCTTCATTTTGATTATAAAACTTTTTTTTTCGTTTACATAGCTCCGAGATAGACCCGTTTTAACGCGTCCAGATTTGTAGTGATCCATGCTTTATGATAACACACTCAAAAATTAGTTCGCAATCTCGAAGAACTAAAAAAAACATGTTTTAATAGCATTTGTTTGACCCATGTCGAAAATAGGCCCTATTTAATTCCTTAGAGATTTATTATGAATCACTCACCCAAACCAGCGTATTGAACTTGCTGTTGAATGTTCATGATCGTTATATAAATTAATAGGATAGATTAATAGGATAATAGGATTAATTAATTGGGTTAATAGGATAAATAGAATTATGAGCACTATTCCATTCGCTTAAGAAAAATAAAATATAAAAATTATGGTATTTTTGACCTTCAGACGAGGTTTACTATAATCGGCATAAATCCAAACCATTCATTATTTTTAGATACTTTTTGCGCAGAATGTTCCAAAACATGTAAATCTTACAATAAATGCTAAGCTGTTTGACAAGCAGTTTAAAAAAAACTACAACTTAGAAAATTAATAAAAAGGAAATCTGGAAATTGACATTTTTTTCAAAATTATAATATTAGTGGCTACTTAAACAGTGGATACTTAAACAGTATAGAAGTATCAACCATTCAGGCTCGGTTTTTGGAGTGAAAAATGATCTTAAATAAGGTTGAAATGGTGAAAGTATTGAAATTGCATTTCTCCAGCGCATCGTATAACTACATGTTATACAATAATGAAAAAAAATTCCACAGTGTTAAGAATTTGTTGTAAAACAAAAGTTTTTTTTAATCATAAAAGTACATTTATATGTTTTATAGTGAAATAAATCTGGATTTAAATGGGTTTAACGGCTCAATTGGATTTAAGTTTGTTGAATCTATGTTTAGGTATGCTGCGGTAGGACTAAAGTCAAACGGTGACGCGGAGCTGATGATGAAGGACTTTCTTAACTTAGCATAGAATCTCCTGAAAGTGACTGTGTTTTAAAATTTGTTCTTGAAGTTTAGTCAACTGGCCACAAAAAACTGACCGGTATATTACACTGCACAACAAGTTCCGTCGGGATTGCAGTGTGCTTTTGGAATTTCCAAAACATTTGAAACGAGCTATTTTTTAGTTTGTAGGTACCTTCTTTGTAACACCAATTTTTGTTTTACAGCGTACTTGTATAAACAAATAACAGATGTTTGTATGTATTACTAAATATCCAACAAATAAGTGCAGGAAGAGACTAAGAAAAGTTGAAAAACAAATGGTTAACGCAAGAATTAACGTGAACATAACTTGAAAAAGGTTTACTTAATTATACGAATAAACCAATTGCTATAGGAACTGTAGCAAAATTCGAAAAAAAATATCTTATTTGCATTATTATTATTTATTTCTGCTTTTTTCCTTAGGGAAAAGCCAGTTGAAGTTAAGTTACATTGAAACCTATTCTTCAATTGGCATAAAAACCTTCAAATCAGTTTTACAATTATTTTACAATGGTTTTTCAGTTAGGCAGATACAATCCCAGTGAGTTGAACTCTTTTAAGGGATTGCTATTTCTAGTTTCATAGCTATCAATTAACACTTCACATTAATCAGGATATTTAAGATTATTTTTTTATGTTTCACTATAAATGCTGTATGGTTCTGGTGCACGTTGATCTGATGGGGCAGGTGGTTGGCGGTGGAGGGTGGCGGCGAGGTGTGGCGGTGGCTAGGGGAGGCGGAAGAGAAGAGTAAAAGAAATTTTATGTAAGATAGGAGTTTATCTTTCTTTTTTAGTTTAAGGTTGGTCAAAAATAGAAACATAGTGGTTTAAAATACCGACCAGAGTAACTATCGAATAAACAAATCTTCATGTAATTCACTAAACGACGATATGTGTCGATAGAAAAGGCCATGATCTTTGTAATGAATTGATAAAACAGTGAAAATGTGTAACATATAAATGTCGTTTTTTAAAACAACTTCATTGGATACAAACAAACTCTTTTTTCAATACAATGAAGCAATATTTGTTGGCTTCAAAACGTTTATTGCATTTTTTGAAAAATTATCAATCCATTTATTCATTATTTTTGAATGGCAAAATTTACGTGCAAGAATGTTTACAAAAAGGTTGCTACCCTTAATCAAACAGCATAACAATCCAACAATCTTTTGGTCTGATCTAGCTTCGTGTCCGTACTCTAAGGATGCAATCAAGTGGTATGAAGCCAACAAGGTCACATGTTAACCGAATTTTGAGCCAACCAAACTGTGAGATTCGTCCAATCGAAACAGATCTGAAGAAATACATATAACTACCCAAGTAACACAGATTAAGCTAACTAGATCGTTTTATGACGGTTTAATTATGGTCATGCAAAATGCTTATAGTCTTGAATCGACCATATGTTTACTGATAGTTTTGAAAACTGTAATAAAGCTTTAATAAACTGTTTAAGTCCTTTTGAAAGAGTTATGAATGCTCTGTTCAAATTATAATAAAACACAAACTTAGAAGTTTGCTAAAAGCTTCCTTTTGCTTACTTTATAATAGCACTCTGAGCCTGATTATTAAACCGCCATAAAACTTATGGCGTATTTTTTTTTTATTCCGGATTTGGCTCTGGAACCTTCAGAATAAAAAAACGACTTTCGGGTTTCGAGTTATTCCATACGTAGGTGTGCGTGAGAACGAGCGCAATGTTTACATGCAGCTGTCATTTTGTTCTCCCTTCTGGTTTCTTCATTCGGTTCTTCACATCCGGATTACCTTTTTTCGTGTCCGGATTGCACTGAACAGCAGATAGTACGATTTTGCTTGACTGAGAGGTTCAAAATCGCGGCAATAATCAGTTTCCAGTTCATTATTTCAACTGTTTTGCTTTCAGCCAAAAACAGCTGTTTAATGTTTTGACAACAACGTTGAGAGTACTGGTGTCCATCTCGCAAAACTGACTTTTTTCTAAGGGCGACTCCGTCCGTTTTTCGAGCGAACCTAGCTTGCCTCTCGAGCAATAAATGAGCACGATGACAGCAGTTAGAGCGAACCTAGGTTGCCTCTAGTTTGCCTCCAGGTGAAAAAAAAATACGGTATTAGTGACTGTTCTCGATCAAGATGTCAAAACAAGACACGCTCAGATTAGATATAGCACATATTTGAATTGGAATCCCCATTTTTACACATTTTTAATAAGTTATGTGTGTAAGTTTTGAGTTAAAATTAAAAAAATATGTAAAAATCTTTGAAAACTTCAAATAACCGAAAGTGGAATGAATATCTCTGCTGAACTTTCAAATGCTGTAAATGACTAAAAATTGCATGAAACTCCCACAATATTGGTATTGGCTAAAGGCTAAACAAGAAGAAGTCAAATTTCGCTATCAGACGTCATCTTGAAATGTTAGATGACGGCTACCACTGACCTTAAAACTGCTGTTAATCACTGAAAATCGCATGAAACTTCCACAATATGTGTTATGGGTGAAAAGATCAAACAAATAGAAGTCGAATTTCACTATCAGACGTCATCTTCAAATCCAAGATGGCGGTTTCTGCTGAACATTAAAATGACTATTATCACTGAAAATCAAATGAAATTCCCTTTCAGCCATTACCAATATTGTAAAGCTTTCGAGCAATTTTAAATCATTTATAGTTCAGAGGAAGCCGCCATCTTGGATTTCAAGATAAAATCAGAAAGACGAATTCAACTTTTACTGGTTTTGCCCTCAAACCCAATAATAATATTGTGGGCGTTACATGCGATTTTAAGCGATTAACAGTTTTTCAAAGCTAAGTGGAAGCCGCCATCTTGTATTTCAAGGTGATGTCTGGTAGCGAAAATCGGGCTATCTTGGTTTAGCGTTTATCCAATAGCGTTTCAAGCAAAGTTCAAAGTTCAGCGGAAGCCGCCATCTTACATTTCAAGATGGCGTCTGATAGCCGAATTCAACTTCTACTCGTTGATCGCTTTGAACTTATACTCGTATTGTGGGGGTTTTATGCGATTGACAGTCATTTATAGTATTTTCAAGTTGAGTGACAGTTGCCATCTTGGCTTTCGAAAGAAACGTCAAATTTTAGAATTTTATATGGTCATCAATAAACCATTATAAAATTATCTAGCCATTTATCTGACCATAAAAAAGTTACTAAGCATTGAATTTACTATCGCCATGTTGGTTGCAAAATCGAAGGGCACAAAATTACGCCATGTTGATGGATTCACAATGCAAGCATTGGAAAATATTTTTCAGGCCTATTTTCCATCAATTCCATCATTATTGACCATCAGATTTAACGAGGCGCATTTATTTTCAGATACTATTTCATACAAAAATTGTCCAAAAATCTTGACTGGCGGAAGAAAAGATGTTCATAGTATGGGTAAAACATTGGTGTTATGACTATTTATTGCACCAGATCATATCTCAATTATGCAATTATCATTCATCAACCATCATGGTTGCTGAAAAAATAAAAAAAAATAAAAAACTCCGAGAATTCACAGAATCGAAAAAAACAAAAATTACAACTTTATCTGTATCACCTCATAGTAGTTAGCTCGTGCTGAACAAAAATTTGATATGTGATGATAATGCTTCTGAATAAATTCTACCCGCTCATTTCTACCATCTTTCATTTCATCTTACGTACTTTTCACCAATAAGGCCGATAAATTAAAGAAACTTACATAAATTTCGGTGATTAATCTCTTCATAAAATTTTCCTTAATTTAAAAAAATTGGTTTAATAAATTTGTATTATGAAGCCTTGTTACAAAATTGAGAACTTATTTTCACCCTTGGTTCAAATCTTTGAATATGCTCAAGAATATGAGATATTTAGGTTATTTGATTTGAGAAAAGCAAGTTTTTTTTAAAGAAAGCATCCAATTTCTTTGAAAAAATTCCGTATCTGAATGGTGAACAAAAGTCAGGATGGTTTCTTATTTTTTTTTTTAAATTTGGAGAACTATTATCTAAATATAGAAATTACATTTGAGTTTCGAAAATTATTAACAAAATGCAAAACCATATCTGAATCAAATCGCTGAACAGTATTTCATTTTTTATCTTATGATTATTCAAGCTGAAAATCAAGAATTCCAAACTCGATACAGAATTCGAAAAATGAAAAAAATAAAGACAATTTTGATTTTAAAAATATGTAACCAAAACCTCAAAAACAAGAAAAAATATCTAATTTAAATTAAATATTCTGAACAGATCTTCTATCAATCAGTGAATATAAAGGTGAAGTTCCGAATAAAGAAATCTCTTGGATAAACTTACTCAATCATTCAAATTTGTTTGGAAATCTGAAATATTGAGTGTAGATATGAAAACCTCGTTTTCTTTTTCTGGACCCCCATAGAAAAGGTTTAATCCCAAACTCCAACAACCCCTCCCCCCCGTTCCTACAGCCAGGGTGCCCAAATATCTCTCCTCTAGTGGACCAAATGATTTGCGATGGATTTGACCATCTATTTTTGTAAATTTAACCGGTGAACAGCTTTTTATACCTTGTTGAAACGAATTCAGGCCATTTTATTAGTAAGTTTTAGACGAACCAGAGAACTTAAAAATTTATATCACTTGCCCCACTTGCATTTTTTCGAAGACACTCCTTAAAAAAGTTCATTGTTTAATCACATAAATTATAATGCAAAACCCAACGAATATGTATCATTCAGTTTTATATTTTTCAAGACTTTCAGCAAAATTTTGGTGATTTTGAAAAAGAAAATTTTTGTTTTCTCTTACAAAATTAAAGCTTGTTGTAATAAAATTGCTTTGAAAACTTACAGAAATAGCATTGGCTGTAAAAAAACAACCAAAAAGTGGAGTTGTGGAAAGTTTTCAAAATTAAAATTTCCCCTACAAAACTACAAACTTCTTTTAGTAAAGTAAATACGAATGGCAATAGATACAGCACGTTTTATTGAAAGAAAACAGCTTTTAGTAATATTTTAACCTCGAGCTAGCCTTGTTCTCCATTTTCATGTAAATTTAATGAAAAAATCCCAGCACAGGTACATAATTCTGGTTTTGACGATAACGAAAACCCGAGTTGCCTTAAACTTTATGGAAACATCGCGCTTTAGCCAACCCTACCTACAATCTATTCTATTCTCAATTTTTTTGACCTAATATTTTTTTCTCGCTTACCATGCACTGGAAAACTCAGAAATGGAAACTTCAAAGTAAAATTTATCTATAATAAATGTTTCAGACTCTCGTTTCAAAGTAGAATGTTAAAACTAAAATTCTCAATTTGGATACAGTTCCCAATAATTTTTCCATCAACGGCTTACATCCCCCTTGAATTTCACCCGCCCCAAAAAAACACACGATCACCGAGTTCGGGAAATCAAGCACCTCAAACTCTCTTACCCAACCACCTCCCCCAACCTCCCACTCATCAATTCAGAGGAAACGTTCATTGGCACGATCAGTAGTGCTCGGACCACCACATTTCCATCTTCTTCGTGTATTGGTTGATTTCCACCATCATGGACGGACGGAGAAAATGTGGATGATTTTCCACACCCGCGCGCAACTTATGAGATTGGAAGATGAAAAAAACAACAACCATGAAATTAGTAAGAAGCTGATTGGAGTGCGCGCGTCGTCGTCATCTTTTCTGTCGATCCGGAGCCGCCCGAGAGGATCAGTCCCGAAAGGAACGCCGTGGAAAATAGATCGTTTTCCCCGAGATTTTGCTTTCTCAAGGTGGTCAAGTGTTGTTTTTTTTTGGGTTTCGGTTAAAAACTGGCATTTTCCATTGCCGAGAAGTGTGGAGTTTCCAAATTATTGTGCTTCTGCTATCCAGTGATCGAATATTTCAGACCGAATTATACACTCTCTCAAATCGACCTTCATCGAAGAGATCCTAAGACTTCTTCCGGCGGCAAATTTCGGTGGTTGGAGCCCAGTGAGTCAAGTGAAACGTCAAGTGTTATTAGATCATCAAACGGAACCGAGGGAAAATTAAAATTTAATCCAACGCGAAAAAATTAAAACAGCCGTCGTCGTCGTAAGAGGATTACACAAATTTGGGCAACAAATGTTGGCTTCCCGGTAATTTTCCCCGGTTTCGGCCCCATGGTTTTTTTTGTAATGTTCCTTAAAAGAGAAAAGTCCCGAAAGTAATAATAACATCCACCGGACGGACACCGAAAGCAGCAGCATAATGGAACATTATCTCGTCGTTGGTTGTGTAAACAAATTTTTAATTACTTCGTGGACTCTCCAAAAAAGCGTGTAACATGTTACGACCGAAAAGTAAGCAGCAAACAACCTCGTCGAGGATTGGACCCGGAAAATTTGTTCCGGATCGGATGCGCGCAGATTTGGTGCTGGGATGAATAATGCTGGGCGCCTTTTTCGGAGAAAAAGCAACAAGGCTCACTGGGAGCTGAATGGTGAGCTGATTTTTTTTCACTGTAGGATTTCTTTCATAAAATAATTTGTGCCTTGTGGGAAATGTCATGGAATCGACAACATTGTTAATGGGATCGAAAAATTCATGTATGAGATTGATAATCAGAATAGTGATGCACACTTATTTCATTTCGATAAGAGTCGTAATAAGCGCTTATTAAATCAAAAAGTTGGGGAAAATGATAAGCTTGAAATTTTCAAGTTGAAAACATTTTCTAATCGGTTAAAGACACAAACTCTATGAATGAATTTCCACTTCAGAGAATTGCATTATGGCGTATTCAGGATTTATTTCACCAACAATGAAGTACGTCAAAACAATCCTGAAAGTAAAAAAAAACAGATGTTTAAAACCCTTAACAGTTTCAAAAGAAGATTAAAAATTATTTCAATTTTAGTAAGAGATGAATAATCAGGCACCCTGTATCAATGGGTTATGACACTCTGCTTTTAATTCTATGAATCAGAATTGGAAATAAATAGAAAAAAATCTGAATTAAAAAGTAAACTGGGGGCCCCCTGAGCAAATATTTCGATTCAGGCCCCCCACCCCCTGAGGAAAACAAAAATTTGAACATTATTTTAATAACACTTCATTAAGTTCTCGGAAACTTGGAAGATAATTGAAATCGGAAGTGAAATGTTCAATATAAGAGGTAAGGGGATGTCCTTGCAATAATATCTCGATTAGTTTTGTTATTATAATATAGGTTAAGAGTGGTCCCTAGAGTAAGCATTGCAGAATTATTCCGATTTTGTTTTCGGCTGAACAAATTAGTACAAATTTATACAATACAGAAGTTTTTCGATTTATCAAGGTCGAAAAAAATTTCACCGTGAATTTGGCGAAACTAAAAATAAAAGTGGAAAGAACTTTTTTTATTGTCTTTATAATAATAATTTTTAATATTTTTAGTGGTGGAAACGTTTTGTATAAATTAATTTTGATCATAAGATGTAATTATCAAAGAATACTTAACACAAAAGACCGAATTCAGTTCAAATCATTCTTCTCTTTAGCAATTTTAAGATTTGTTCTTGCAATAAAAACATGTAGAATATCAATTTGATAGTCTTCATCTAATTGAAGTGAATTATTAATTTTCTATCGAAATTTATCAGTCGTTATCCCTTATGTCGATTTTGAAAAAAAAAGGTCAAAGAAAAAGGCATCGAAAAAAGTTCTTTTGCAAATTTCATATTTCAATATTTTTATCTTCACACCTTTAATTAACTAAAACTCTTTTCGAATTTTTTTTTGAAATTTGCCAAAATTAGACTTGTAAAGTGTGTTTCTCGAAATTGTTTTATGGGCAGATTTTTTTTTTTAAGTATAAAAACAGAAATCTAAGTCCTTTTAACACATTTTTAGGCAAAGCAAGCAAAATTTTATTTTGATCTTCTAAAATTATCCATTCAGACAGTACTAAACGCTGTTCAAGCAGGATTGCGCATTAGACTGAGTCGATTTGGGGTCATTTTCGAATTTCTCAAACCCTGGGGTCTTAAAAGCTTCGTTTTGGTTCAAAACTCATCCATGATTTTTTGCAGAATTTTGAGGGTTACGTTTACATGAGTAAATTTGGACTTTTAGGTTTGTATGGGAAAATTGAATATTTTGTACTGAAAAATCATCATCATTTTTGTTTCTTCTCTGGAGCCGAGCTTGCTAATGGATTTTGTGCCAATTTATAAAATCTTCAAAGGAATTTTTCCGCTAAACAACTTTGTTCAAGACCGTAACTTCGTATCTTATTAGACAAAAAAGTTATTAGCTATTTAACAGGGGTATGTCTTTTGTCAATGATAAACAATAAATTCAATTGACACCACTGCTTATGCCCCGCGAAGTATTGCATGAAATGTAGTCATACTAGTAGTAGTGCAGTAGTTCGAAAATAAATTGTTAAAGAAAGTTTTTTTTTATCGAAACAAGTCAGCAGTTTTTTTTTCGTAGGTGATGGATAGAATTAGAGAAACATGCGCTATCAAAGAACGAAAGAACATAAGCCGTAAATATCATGAATTTTTTGAAAAAGATACAACGGCCCACAGGCAGGACTTGAACCTGCAATCTCCGCTTTAGTACAACGGCGCGTTAGCCAATTTCACCACGGTGAACACCAATCGTGTTGGCATTTGTTTCCCTTAATAGTGTTAACTTTGCCATGTTCACAAGAGATGTGAAACCACATCATTCCCCAAAACCAAAAAAAAATCATCGAATGCTGAGATGGATTTTTAGTTTGCATTTTTTTCAGTGTAGGATTTACACTTCTTTTTACCACATTTACTACAGTCAAGGATCTTATTTCTTCGAAATCAGTACAATCAATTCAACGAAGCAGTTTTTGAATAAAAGGTTGGAAATCTACACTAAAAAAATAATTTACATGATTTTCAAAAAAAAAAAACATTAAAAAGATTTTGTTGGAAAAACTTTTTTCACTTAAATATGCACAAAATGTAATGTACGAACGACTTGTAGGCCTTGGTATAACCAGGCTTAAATAAAAATTTCATCAAATTCTGAGATGGCGTTCTTGGGAAATTGAGTTTTAATTTTTATAATGTATTTTTCGTAGTGTAGGATTTTTGAAAAAAAGTTGAATCCCAATTGGATTTTTTTGTTTACCTTTTTGTTAAAATTATTCAATAATGGAATTCTCTTATCTATTATATGAAATTCTCTTGTAACGGTGTTTGTAGTACTACTCCTCCGAAATGGCCCAAAGGATTCAAATGAAATTATTTTTGGAATATTCTGTAGGCATGCAAATCGGTTTATATCGAATAAAACTAACAGAAAGTCGCATCAATTGTCCGTAATAATTAAATTTGTTGTTAATTGAATGAAATTAAAGTCATGGCATCCATTTTTTTTCGAGATTTTCATTACTTTGGGCGCCAGGCGGTTTGTTTTTCGTTTCCATGGTCGAGGCGTCACGAGCAAACGTCGCGAGAGAATAGTAACCATGGCATAGCATACTGGCTAGTGGGAACATTTGGGCGCGTTTTTCTCAACCAGGCATACTGTCAATGCACGTGGTGGCGCTATGAAGCCTAGATGTGTTTTTTCTACTTTAGTCCTAGATCATTTGTACAGCACAGAAAGTATTGAAAATAACTCCTGTCACTTCACACGGTGAAACAAAATGCAACGCGTCTTTCAGCCATGAAAAATATACCTTTTAAGAATTTTTTCTCCAAAACGGTCAGAAAAGGTATCCTGAGTGTTAAATCTGAAGCGGATATTCAAAATTATATTTAATATGTCTTTGTAAAACAGTATTCAGTGAAATTGAAGCACAAAGCATTATTTTATTCTGGAGAAAAACTGCAGATATATGTATAAATAAAAGTTGATAAAGAATACAAACATGAACAAGTATTTAATTCATTTTAAAGTCTTTGCACTGACGCATCTGAAAAAAAAGCAATGTGTTTTCAGTTGCATCAATAAATGGGACACATGTACCTATACTTAGATTTTTTTGGAAAGAATATGAAAGTTGAATTGTGATGATATACGTTTGCACTAGCCCCGATGTTTCTTCATTGAAAATTACAATTTATAATAAAAAAAATACACTTGAATGTTTTTTAAGGTTTCGAGGTATAATTACATTAAAATTTACAGAAAATAGAATGAACTCATGAAATCATCGTAGCCTTAACAGATTAGTTCTTTTCGATCTATTTAATTTGTTTAAACCTGATTTCCAATTGAATGTTATTGAATCTTGAAAATATAACAAAACTTAAATGAAATCGCAGATCACCTCCAGCACTGTGAAGGAAATTTTTGAATCAGAAATCCCAATGCTTCAGTAAGAATCTTTGAAAACAATGGATTGAATTGGCAGACATTTCCTTTAAGACAAAAAAAAAGCTGTAATTCGGTTGAATAACAGAAAATCTCAACATATTTTTTTCCTCCTTTCAAAACCAATCATGTTCATGATTGATTGGGTTAATGTTCAAAGGAATTTAATTTGCACATTTTGCTCGAACAAATACAAAAAAACGGTGATTTTTTTTTTTGGACATGATTTTGATGAAAATTTGGATATTAATTACCACTGCCTCCAAAGGTGAGGATAGTGAACAAAAAGCTGCTTGAAAATTGTAGGTAAAAAAATCTTCTCTAATGTGTTTTTATTTCTTCAGTTCTAAAAAATATACCAACCAAAGCTTCTCGGGCGGTGAACGTGCTGCGTTTGGCAGAATCTTGGGCAAATATTCCCGATATTCCAAATTATTTTTCCATAAAGTTTCATTCACAATAAATTCCAATTTATGAGAAACTTTTGAATTCGATTTAAACCTTAATGGGAACTTGACATAGCGGAATAAGTAAACTAAATGGTAAACAATAAATGGAACATACATATTATCAAAATACAATTCGATAGAGTTACGCGGGAAAATTCGAGTAAACGGAAAGGAGGGAAATGTAAAAAAAGACTAGGACAAGTTCACAAATGCGAAATGATTAACAACTCAATATCTAATGATTTTTAAAATTAATGAGCGAAAAAAATGGAAAATGGACGCCAAGTTTAACATACACTATTGTAGTTTTAAGAAATTTCTAATTCAGTGCTGTTAAGAATATTTTGTGGCAAAAAAAAAGTTGTAAAATTACATCACATATGATGTAACGAAAAAAAATCACATATGATGGAATTTCAGTCCGTTAACTTCAATAGACGTGTAAAATTTGAAAGACATGTAAAATATTTAAGTTGTGCAACAATTCGCACAGAAAATTCCTTTTGTCCATTCCATTTTTTCCATTTGTCTTTGCCTATTCCAACTCTTTTAAGTTTTATTGTATTTTACATGAATTTTTTTTAGAAACTCCCACGTTTTTTTAACAAACTGAGTTTTTCATGACAATAAATAGTCGAGTCACATTGTGTCATTTAGCTTATAAAAAAAACCATCTATTAACAAAAATATAAGTCTTTCAGTGTAATGAATAATCTTCAAAAAAAAAAGGTAGGGCCACCTTGTTTGGGTTCCAAATTTGATGAAAATAGCGTATTGATTATTCTTCTTTATTCTCAAACCAGCTGAACTCCTCTGATTCCAAATTTGTATTCATAAATCATTTGCCCGTTTTTTAAAACATCCGTGAATGAATTTTTGCCTGGATCTCATGCATATTTAATAAAACAATTATTGCATAAACATTAAACAGTAAATGTGGACGACCCCTTTTTTGTAGTCTAATAGAAAGTTTGTTATCAGGAATCGATTCTTCGTCCAGCAAAACTTTCGTGTTTGAATTTTTGCCTCGATATGATGCCTAACAACGTAGTTATTGCAAAAAATCGAAAATATTATAAATGACCTCTTTTACTGGTTTCTTGTCAAAATTTGACACGTGAAATCAATTACATGTGCTGTAAAACTCCCATGTGCAAATTTTCATTATAATCCGATGTATAATCAAAACAATGGAGCCTATTCTGAAAGTCACGTGACGTGATGTTCAAAATTTCACATCGTTGTGTCGATTCCAGAAATCATTCTAGTCTAGAAGTTTCAGCTTTAATGTCCTGTGATCGATTTTTGGAGCTCATTCATACTACCGTTTCTTCTCTGAAATATTTCCTGGAGTCAGGATAAAGAAGTGAAATTTTGTGAGTCACATCACTCGTCTCGCAGAATAACCCCCAATATAGCAAAAACAGTGAACAGATAATATGGACGACCATTAGGGGTCGAGATTTGAAACCTGAAACAATTGAGCGTCCTTCAAAACTTCTATGTAGAAATTTTCATCTCAATAGAATGCATAATAACGTCAGTACCGCAAAACATTGAACAGTTTTTATGGACGACACCTTTCGCAGACCTCTGAATAAAAATTCCACTCCTGAAATAAACTACTCATTCCTTGAATCTCCCACGTGCCAAGTTTCCATCTTAATCCAATTTATTTAAGCATTTATATCGCAAAAATAGTGTTAATATGGACAACCCCTTTAGCCGACCCTTGACCCTGAATTTGAAACCTGAAATCGATTGATCGTTCCTCAAAATACTTTTGTGCAAATTTTAATATCAATCCAATGTATAATAACATCAATATAGTAAAAACACTGAACAGTTCATATGGACGACCCCTTTTGACGACCCCTGACACAAAATTCAATACCTGGAATCAATTTCCCTTATCTCAAAACCCCTATGTGCAAATTTTGTCACAATCCGACGAAAAATAACGTCAACATCGCGAAAACAATAATTGTCTTGTATGGACGACCCCCTTTAAAAAGGGTCATCCAAAAATCTGAAAACTTTTTTTCATCATCCTGGTCCTAATGAATATCCATGCCAAATTTCAGCTCTCTACCTCTTAAGATGGCTGAGCGTGTAGAGGACAAACAATAACCCACAGAAATTGCTTTTTATATATATATAGATTTGGATATATGTAAATCATTTATGAAAAAAAACTTAAAAAAGTTCGAATTGGATTGGGTTAAAGTTCCATTTTGAAAGTTTTTAAAGTCATTTGTAACTTCAAATCATATTTTCATGTCATGTTGGGCATCACTGATATGGTGATTGGTTGTGATTTGCTAAGCTCCTTGTAAAATTATTCTAACTAAGTGTTATTTATTTATCTTTTATTTGAATATATCTTTTTAAACTAAACAATAAGTGTCCCTGGTGAACATGTATGTGAAATTTCATCAGTATTTTATCGTTTTATACTTTTAATAGCAATCATAAATCTCAACAAAACATTTTTAACTCGTGGTTTGTATACTTGTATTGCGTGTTGAGGTAAGCTGTGAATAAAACACCCTCGATCAGTGAGTAAGTACTGGAAATCAGGTGAGTCTCAGTTCTCTTAAGTGAACAGCTCACGACTCACTACGTATGTTTTGATACAAAAAAAATTGATACGTTCAATCACGATGATTTGCTCCCTTCGTTCCGATCTCCGCTGATTCGGCATAACACTGGAATTAACCGCACAAAAAAAAACAACAACAACAACAACAACAACAAAAAACACCGACATACGTCAGTGTCCTGGAATCGCTGTTGAGACTCGGCTAGCAAAAGTACGTGCTTGTGTAGATTTAGCATTCTGAAAAGAAGCACACAATTGTTGGCACACAATCCATCGTGGGCCGACAGTTGATGGTTCTGGCCCCTTATAAGCAACGAACGAAAGCTATTGTTTAAAGTCCAATAAGTTCTGGCCCGGCAAAAGTTTCTGCATCTGTTGCAAGTAAATGGAACAATATTATTATACTTTTACAATATTTTGCCCCTTACAAAAATGTGTGACTTACAAACCATCTTATTTGTGTTTGATAATCTTCATTCTTCAACCAATAGAAATATGAGCTTTACCATGGGAGTCCGAACCCATAATACCTTCAGTGTAGTAGATCATCGACTACTCTAGGTCAACGAAGAATCTCCTTGATTGGGCCTTCTAAATATAATAGTTTACCCAATCGAATCAAAATCATCGACTGTCGATCCGCCTTTAAAACAAATTTGATACAATATCTCAAAGGAATTCATGTTCGTTAACCACCAACCATCGTATCAGTGATAGTAATTCTAGTTTTTTTTTATCTTTAAATATTTAATTTTAGTTCAGTTGTTTTTTTATTTAGTTTAAAGACAGCCTTAGTGTTAATTTTTTCTTCATATCTTTTAACCTAATTTTTATTTAGTAAATTCTTGTCGTATTCTGTGGATCTCTTAAAAAATATATTTCCACTGAGATTCACAAGTTAACGTAAATGTAGATATTTTTTATCGTCCATTCCTTCGCATACATGTATGTAGCTTTAAAAAAATGGTTCCCAGCATGAGTAGAGTCTTGTTCGCGTTTTGTTATTTGTATGCTGTCGACATGCTGGGAACAGTAGCGTCCTTTACCAGGGGGCTCAATTGAGTTTTTTTTGGTGTGGGGGAGTGTGGCGGGCAATTTAAAGGTAAAGAAAATGTCAAAACTTGCCTGCATATAAAATCCCTGTAATATAATTAAAATTGCAATTTTTCTTTTCAAAAGTAATTTTGGGAGAGTTCTCGATCATAAAAAGTAAGTCTATCGACATTTACACTATGAAGATCCAAATTGGCCACTTTGAGTTGTATATTGTTTGAAAGGCGATACTTTCCTGATTGCAAAACTGTAAAATATGTAACCGAACTCATCCGAACTCAGGAGATATAACCTGTTCAAAATGACTATTTTTGTTAAGTATTTTAAAGATATCTCGTTTAAACTTCAAAATTTTTATACAGTTTACTCAGCAAAAGTGTACAACTTTTTTGTCTTCAAAATTCTCTAGAACGTATTTTATATGAAAAATCACGCGCAAAAAAGTTATGTTGAAAAAACTGAAAATTGATGTTATTTTGCTAAAAATTGTCATAACTTTGAAACGATTAATGTTACAGCCATGACTTCTTTAGCAAAGTTGCTAGAACTGGTACAAGCTAAAAACTTTTCTCAGACAATATAGCTCTAAAATGGATATTAAAAAAGTTAGTTTTTCTAGCTCACTACTAGGTGGATTAATCAATTTTCAAAAAACTAATTTTTTAACGCTTAGACCCTATAGGTCTAAAACGCATAGTTTCGGCGGAAAATAGTTGTGCACCGGTTTATACGATTTCACAAAACGAATATGTGTTATATGTTTTCACAAAAGAATCGCGTTCATATCTATACACCTATAGAAGAGGTTACTCAAACCCAATGCCTTCTGAGCAAATGTCTTTGATTAAAATGCGCTAAAAATCGTAGGTACTGTACCAAAGTTGATATGATTGGAAAAACACTACTGGCATAAAAACTCGTGTTCCCAAGCAAAATGATGCATGACAACTACATTCAAGCGAAACAAGAAAACATTTTATGGGATTTTCATTATATCGGATAATTTATCCCAAAAAAAATATAATGAGAATCGAACTCACTGCAACACTTTCATCTAGGCTTGCCAATCCGATATTTTACCCAGTGCACCAACTAAGTCGGTTAGCAATCCAAGGTTTTTGTCATAGTCCTCTGGCACTGTATTTTTTTCATCCTCCCTTGTCATTGATGAGGGATGAGAATGGGAAACTAGAATCTGTTTTCAATTGAAAGACGGTTTACATACACAGCTCATCTTGGCTCGTGGTTTTTTGCGAAGAATGTTTGTTTTCTAATGCTGATTTCAATACACACATCGCTCGGTACACCTCCAAGGAAGTTCATTATTGGAATAGAGTTTGATTTGTGGGTGTAGAAATCGTAAATCGGGAAAGTGAGTAGAGCCACGTTGCGAGGAAAAGAAATAAAATACCCATTTTTCCACCCTCTATACATCCACGACTAGCTCCAAATGCCTAGACATCCATTTGCATTTTGCAGCAATTCATCAAACGAGGCTTGCCGAGTGGCCTGAAGAAGCCACTTTGAAAAACACCTAGCAATAAAAATCATACGTAGAACCATCGAAAAAAGTTTTCCAACACCCTGTCTTCTTAAAACTGAGCCATTGGAGCCATGTTGTACATGCCAATAATAATCATAATGACGGCTCTCCATTGCAGCTCATAAATTTGTCAGGTCCAAAAAAGATCACAGGAGAAGCATCCTGTTTGCCGCCCCAAAGTCTTCCTTGAGCAAACTCATCCATCCATCCAAAAAACACGGACCAGGGCAATCATAATTAAGTCAACCGTACAAAAGGTGATTATTTGGTGGCGGTCGAGCTAACGTTTTCAGCCAAGACCACACCGATTTCTTGATCCTGGTCCAGATCGTCCACATCTTAGCGGCGATGATCATCATCGTCGTTCAGTTCATTCCATTCGTTTGAATGTCTCGTCTCTCTACACTCATCATCGGCACATAAAATTCCTAACATTACTCTGCGGAGTACCAACCTTCTGAATGTTGGACTCCCCCTCGAATTCGTCGTGCCGCCCCAAAGAAAACATCAGTTTTTCACTTAAACACTCTTCAAGACAACCGAAGAAGCAACAGAACAGAACGCAGGAGCAAGCGGCAAAAAACAACAAAACACGCTCACGCAAAACGCTGCTGCATCAATGAAGGAAGGTGTGGGTGGCTCAAAAGAACGCGAGAAGAATGGTGGGGAACCGTAAAACTGTCACTTTTCCGCGCCGCGTCCATTATATTGTTGGAAAATTTGTGTACATGTCCCTCCGCTTGTGCGTCTTCTGTTTTTCTGAGTTTTTCCTTCCATCCATACTTCGACTCACTTGGAAAACCTCCAAGAGAAAAGTGCAACAACACGGGTTTTTTTCCTGCTGTTTAGCTTTGTCGACGAGAAATTGTCCTCAGGCCAGATGTAAAGTCAGTATCTTAGCAGCAGAGTCCCGGGGCTTGAGCGAGGAACGTTGAAGAAGGTAGAAGAAGGTAGAATTTTCCCACCTACGCTCATTTCTTCTAGTTTGGGTTTGGGTTTGTTTTTCTATCTACCTCGAAAAGTTCAGGAGAAAGTGAGGAGGAAGTTTGATGAACAGACCCTAGAGAGGGGCTGTAGGGAAAGATATAATTTATGCAGCACCGTTCTTATTCTCCAATATTAATGGTTTGCACCGGTCGGTGTTCTGGAATCCGGTTCGAAAAAAAAAATGAGAGGGGGAGTCATCCCAAATGCAAACACTTGTAGTGTACCAGATTTATCTGTATAGTTTTCGTATAGTTTTTTTTTAAATTGATTTTTTTTTTTCAATTCATGTGGTTGTGTATAGAATACAGTAATTGGTTGCACACGTGGACAGTTTTTTCACTATTTGGAAATTGAATTTTGTTTACCCCCATCGTGTGGATAATCTGAGATTGAAATAGAACAAAGGCAACAGCGAAAAATAATCAATATTTTTTGGCTGTCGTTTATAAAGCGAAACTATAGATTTTTTTATCAAAGAGAAATGTGTGTGTAGATCAAACTGTTTATCTATGTGAATTTCAGGGAAAACAGCAACGTTTCTTTTTCCTCAACTGATATAACAGAAAATCCTCTGACATCAGCGGTAGTGATTAAAAAGGCTGTTCGAATTGAAGCACTAGTCTCCTCTTATCGACAGACTTTTTTGGTGGAAATTTTAAAAGTAACAGCTGCATATGTTGGAACAGTTGCATATGTTGCATTCTTAAAGGTTTAAAATTTTTAAACTATTGAATTTTAAATAACTCAAACCAATATCACACGTTTCCAAAATGTATGATTTTGTTATATTATTTTTATTTACATAGTATTCCGTCTTACGACATAACTTCACGAACATAATTCCTAAAATTCACTCGGTTCATAGCAACCGTTCTCCAATTTCTCGGGCACCCCACGTTCGCCAGATCACGCTCCACTTGGTCTAACCACCCCGCTCGTTGCGCCCCCGCTCGTCTTGTTCCTACCGGATTCGTAGCGAACACCTGTTTTGCAGGACAGTCGTCCGGCATTCTCGCAACATGTCCCGCCCAGCGTATCCGGCCAGCCTTCACCACCTTCTGGATACTGGGTTCGCCGTAGAGTCGCGCGAGCTCGTGGTTCATCCTTCGCCTCCACATTCCGTTCTCCTGTACGCCGCCAAAGATGGTTCTTAACACTCGTCGCTTGAATACTCCGAGTGTACGCAGGTCCTCCTCGAGCAATATCCATGTCTCGTGCCCGTAGAGAACAACCGGTCTAATGAGCGTCATATACAGGTTACACTTCGTGTGAGGGCTAAGTCTTCTCGACCGCAATTGCTTGTGGAGTCCATAGTAGGCACGACTTCCGCTGATAATTCGCCTCCGGATCTCACAGCTGGTGTCATTGTCTGCGGTCACCAGTGAGCCGAGATAGACAAAGTCTTCGACTATCTCCAGCTCGTCGCCGTCGATCGTGACCTTGTTATTACTGGACAAGCGGGTTCGGTCGGCCTCGGATCCGCACGCCAGCATGTACTTCGTCTTGGACGTATTAATCATCAACCCAATCCTTCCTACTTCGCGTTTCAGTTTGCGGTAGATCTCCTCCACCGCCGCAGTTGATCTGCCGACTATATCAATGTCATCGGCAAAGCAGATAAGTTGACTGGATCTGTTGAAAATCGTGCCCCGCATTTCGCCCACCGCTCGTCGAATAACACCTTCTAGCGCCACGTTGAACATCATGCAGGATAGACCATCACCTTGTCGAAGCCCCCAGCGCGATTCGAATGAACTCGACAATTCACCCGAAATCCGCACACAGCACTGCGTTCCATCCATCGTCGCCTTGATCAGTCTGATCAGCTTCCCGGAAAAGCCGTTCTCGTCCATGATTTTCCATAGCTCGTTACGGTCGATCGTGTCGTATGCGGCTTTGAAGTCGATGAATAGATGGTGCGTAGGGACTTGGTGTTCCCGGCATTTTTGGAGGATTTGCCGTAATGTGAATATCTGGTCCGTCGTTGACCGTCCCTCCTGATGACTTCCCTCGAATCTGTTTGCTTGTGGCGTTAGGCGGCGGAGTAGGATTCGGGACAGCACTTCGTAGGCGGCATTGAGGACAGTAATCGCTCGGTAGTTCTCACAGTCCAATTTGCCGCCCTTCTTGTAGATGGGGCATATTACCCCCTCCTTCCACTCCTCCGGTAGCTGTTCTATGTCCCAGATCCGGATTATCAACCGGTGTAGGCAATCGGCCAACCTGTCCGGGCCCATTTTGATGAGTTCATCCTTCCCAGCCGACTTGTTTCTATTCAGCTGGCGAAAGCAACTGGCTTCCTTAACTTCACTCATCGTTGGGAGTGGCTCCTCTTCGTCGTTGGCTACGCCGGCGATGTACCTTCCCCAACCGTCTTGATGTCCTGCATGTGCGTACCTTTTGTATTGAAACTCAATTCTTGACACACAAAACTAGGGTGGTCTAACCGGTTTTACCGAAACCGGTAAAACCGGTAAAATCGTTCATTTTCCAATACCGGAAACACCGGATTTTGGGACGGTAAAAAACCGGTATTTCCGGTAAATTTTTCATCATTCTTTGGCACTGTAATAAAATTGACACAGCTAAATGTTTTTTTTTTTTTACCAAATACGTATGAGTACAAATACTCATATATTGTTCAATCAGTTTCAAACTCTAAGCTTAATAAACCTGTTCGATAATGAACAAATTATTCCGTGATTATTGGAAGCCCCGCAGTGAGACGTGCTAACGGTCTTAGTTTCTCTTTTTCTCACGTCTCACTGCTACACCGTCTCTAGGTTTAAGAGAGACCCAGAGCGCCGAAACTGGGAGGAAAACAAACGGCAAAATAAAAATCATAATTTTGCAACCACCGAACAGTAAACGTCGCGAAATCTATACTCCGTCCGAAAGCCCACATAGTGTAAACTAAATTGGTCCCCCAGCGTCGGAAAGGGGTGAAGTGAATTTTTTGGTGTTGGCTTATGGCCTTATAGATTAGAAAAGAGTGTTTACAGTCCACTCTAGTGCATTATAAAACATTTTTTGGTCCTTCGAACCGGATTGACCAGTGCAAATTTGGACAGTTGAGTGGTGATATTGTGTCGCCTATTAATAGCAACGGACATTTTGTGCTGTTGGGTCGCACCAATTGTGATTGGTTGGCGGCATTTTGGACGCGCGTTTCCAACAAAGGACCTTTGTGGTGGATCGCCATCGCGGATTCGTGGAGCATCAAGCCGCTAGTGATAGGCCCTAGCGAGTGGAATCCAGTGGTGCCCAATCGAAGTTGGCGTTTTTTTTTTATCGTCGTTGGAGAAGTTTTGGTCGCACATTTCGGAGGATTTTGGACAATTGTGGAGGATAATACGGATAAGTAGCGCATGTTTGTGGTTGTTGTTGATGTTGGTTTGAGATAGTGGCTAAAAATAAAACTTAGAATTAAAAAGTATTTTCGGGTAGTTGAAATTCAATTTTGTGCAAATCCCTGAGGTAATTGATACGCTCGTCTCCAATTTGTTGAGTTCACTTTGGCTGTCAAGTCGCGGATTCCCCTGTCAAGGTCGGTTTGTGAAACGTTGAGCGATTTGAGTCAGTTTTGGTATCTGAATTTGTCAGATTGTGTTTGGATTCAAGTGAATCAATTTATTGGTTTTGTCAGTTGTTTGGTGAGATCACAGACAAATAAATCTGTGTTGTGATTGCAAGTGCTGAGATTTTAAAAAAGTTTGGTTTGTGCACTATTCAGAACAGTTCGAGTTCTTGAATATTGAATCGGGCGCCTTTGAAAATGGAGGATCTTAGCATTTTAAAGAAGCAGGAACGCCAGTTGCGGGCCTCCATCAAGGGAGTCGTTAACTTTGTTCGAGATTTTAAACCAGAGCTTCATGAGAGTCAAGTAGATGTCAGATTGGGTCTGTTGGAGTCGACTATGAAGAAGTACTACCTGGTGAGACAGAAGATGGAAGTGTTGTTGGACACAGCTGATAGCGACGGTGCTGAAGAGGATGTCAAAGAGTCAGAGGCAACCAAGAAACGTCGATTGCAGAAGCAGGCTGCAGATCGTGAAGAAAAATTCGACGCAGAAACGATAGCAGTTGAAGAGCAGTACTGCACCCTGAAGGCATCACTCCTTGCGTTGCGTCCGAGAAAGTTTGAGTCCTCGAGTGCGTCTGGGTCTACAGAAAGAGTTGAAGCAATATCCCGTGTTAAGCTTCCGGACATCAAGCTGCCAGTTTTCAACGGAAAACTTCGGGACTGGATTCCGTTCCGGGATATGTTCGATAGCCTCATTCACAACAACACTCAGCTCTCAGATATTGATAAGTTTACCTATCTGCGGTCAGCGATTAGTGGAGAAGCACTACAGGAGATCAGTTCGATCGAACTCTCAGCTGACAACTACCAGGTAGCCTGCGACATGTTAGAGAAGAGGTACGAGAACAAAAAGTTGATCGTAAAAGCGTACTTGGACGCTCTTTTTGCTATCGAACCTCTCAAAAAGGAAAGCGGAGAAGCTCTGAACCGCCTTGTCAGCGATTTTGATCGCAACATCCAGATGCTGGGCAAGATCGGCGAAGATACGGAGAAGTGGTCGACTATTCTCGCGTATATGGTGTGTACTCGTCTGGATTCGGTCACACTTCGTCAATGGGAGAGTCATCACAACTCAAAGGATGTGCCGACGTATCAGAATGTGATGGACTTCCTGAGAGACCAGGCGTTGGTTTTGCAGTCGGTTGCACCCAGTAGGCATGAGGACATCGATAGTCGTCGCCAGCGTACAACAGTGTACGCCACGTCGAGATTCCAGAGCAACTGTGTGTTCTGTGGTAATTCGTTCCATCCAGCTTCTGCGTGCAGCAAGTTTCGAGCGATGTCGGTGCCCCAGCGCTTCAGAGTTGCCAAGATGAAGCGGCTCTGCCTGAATTGTTTGGGTTCTGGTCATTTTATTGATCGTTGTACCAAGGGATCATGTCGCGAGTGCAACAAAAAGCACCATTCGATGTTGCATAACAGTTTTTCAAGTCAGAGCTCCGTTTCACAAAACCAGTCGACAGTCAACAGTCAATCGTATCGGAATGATAATCGCCCAGGACCTTCTGGACAAGGTCGTGAACATTTGTCGATCAGACAAGATCGAAATTCACATGTAAATCCTCAAGCACAACATAGTTCCACTAATTCCTACCCCGTAATACAAACACACATTCGCCACACTCAACCACAACACACCACAGACAATTCCTTTACCTTTAATGCGGCACCAATGCCAGAATGCGCTAAGTTTCGTTCGCTACAAGTTTTAATGTCAACCGCTGTAGTGCGGGTTGAAGATCGTTTTGGGAATCATACGTTTGCGAGAACATTGTTAGATTCGTGTTCCGAGTTTTGCTATGTGACAAAAAGTTTTGCGAGAAGGTTGAATCTTCGGAGAAGTCACAACGTTATGAGAATCCAAGGTATTGGAAATGGGTCAGTTGAATCGAGTGAGTCAGTTGAGGCGAGAGTTCGGCCTCGTTTGTCAGAAATATCTTCATTTTCGGAAGATATGAGATTCCATGTTTTGCCCAAAATAACAAGTAATCTGCCCATTAGAAAAGTTTCGCTCAATCGGTGCGAGATTCCCCAGAATTTGGTGTTAGCTGATCCGGAGTTTTGGAGTCCAGGTCCGATAGACATGATCATCGGGGAAGAATACTTTTGCGATTTATTGCGATCTGGGAAATTGAAAGTTTCGGACAATGGTCCAACTCTGCAAGAAACCGAATTTGGTTGGGTTGTCTCCGGTAGAGTTTCTGATAGTTCCGTCGCAACATTGGAATCTCCAGTCAGTTCAGATTGTTTTGTTAGTTCTACAGCGAATTTGGAAGACATGATTGCTAAGTTTTGGGAGTTAGAATCATGTAATACTAACAGCATTTTGTCAGTTGAAGAGTCAGTTTGTGAACAGATGTTCAAAGAAACCACAATTAGGAATTCGGAAGGTAAATTTGTCGTCACCTTGCCGAAAAAACGTGGTGTTTTGCGTAACTTGGGTGAATCTAGAGGAAGAGCGATGAGTCGGTTCCTCAGTTTGGAAAGAAGGCTATCTGCAAAGGCAGAATTGAAAGCTCTGTATGCGGATTTTATCCATGAGTTTGTGTCTATGGGACATATGAAAGAAGTTTCAGATGATGTGTCAGTTGATATGTGTCAGAATTCAGTCGGAATGAATCCGAATATAGTCGGAATGCGTCAGAAAAACGTTCAGAATGTGTCAGAATTAGATCCTGTGTATTATCTCCCACACCATGAAGTATTGAAGCCGGAGAGTACAACTACAAAGCTACGCGTAGTGTTTGATGCTTCGTGTCGCACCTCAACGGGCGTTTCGTTGAACGACGCGTTGATGGTGGGGCCTACTGTGCAGAACGATTTGTTGTCGATCATCTTGCGCTTCCGTTTGCACCGATACGCCATCAGTGCAGACATCGAGAAGATGTACAGGATGGTACAAGTTCAGCAACCGGATCAACACCTTCAGCGAATTTTGTGGCGAGATACAGCAGATGAACCCGTGAAAACGTTTGAGTTAACGACCGTTACATACGGAACTGCTAGTGCTCCGTATTTGGCAACAAGGTGCTTGAAACAGCTTGCTGAAGATGGATCAGCAAGTCATCCGATTGGTTCGAGAGTAGTCAGAGACAGTTTCTACGTCGACGATTGTCTTGTTGGAGCGGACAGTGTCGAAGAAGGCAAGCATTTAGTTGAAGAAACTACCGATCTCACCAATTCAGCTGGGTTCAATTTGCGGAAGTTCAACTCAAACTCACCGGAGATATTGGCAAGCATTCCTGAAGATTTGAAAGAGAAAAAGTCAGTTTTAGAGTTCGATTCGTCAGATTCAACTGTGAAAACCCTTGGTTTGAAGTGGGACACAGAGTCAGATAATTTTTGTTTTAGTATTCCCCATTGGAGGTCATCAAGTTCGCAAATCACGAAAAGAAGCGTGCATTCTGATGCAGCCTGTTTGTTTGATCCTCTTGGGCTCGTGGGTCCAGTTGTTGTGCAAGCGAAAATGATAATCCAGCAACTGTGGCGTCTCAAGGTTGGTTGGGATGACCCATTGGATGATCAGTATCAAAATCTATGGAAGGAGTACAAACAGAGTTTGATGCCATTGGAATCTTTGTCAGTACCTCGTTGGCTTGGTTTCAGTAAAGATTGTGTGTCAGTACAGTTACATGGGTTTTGCGATGCGTCAGAGGTGGCTTATGGAGCTTGTTTGTACCTGCGCTGCGTAACTGTAGATGGTCAGATATCGGTTAGATTGGTAACTGCCAAGTCAAGAGTAGCCCCTTTGGAAAATTTGAAAAGATCGAAAAGGAAAACCTCAATCCCACGGTTAGAATTGTCTTCAGCTCTCCAACTCTCACATTTGTACGAGAAATTTGCCAGAGTTTTCCCAGAAATCACCGAGGTGTATTTCTGGACGGATTCTATGATCGTTAAACATTGGTTAGCTTCGCATCCATCTCGTTGGCAAATGTTCGTAGCGAATCGAGTGTCGGAAATCCAGCACATCACAAAGAACGGCTTCTGGAATCATGTAGCTGGAATCGTGAACCCGGCAGACCTGATTTCACGAGGAGTGTCTCCTGCTCGACTTTGTTACGAAAGGTTATGGTTTGAGGGACCTCAGTGGCTATCCCAGGCTCAGCAATATTGGCCTCGCCAAACTGCTGAAGGCCAAGAAGAGTTCGACCCATTAATCATCGAAGAACGTCCAACTACTACAACGCTGATGTCGAAGAGTGAACCCTTTCACGAAATTTTTGGTCTGAAGTCGTCGTTTACGAGTTTGATCCGTATTGTCGCAGTTATGCTCCGCTTCAGACACAATGCTCAAAAGGTCAATCGTTTGTGTCGACGAGTTGGTCCGTTGACACCACAAGAAATGCAGTCTGCTATCGAAGTTTTGGTTCGCCTTTCACAGAATGAGTCGTTTGAGTCAGAGTTTAAAGATTTGGAAAAGAATGGTCAAGTAGAAAGAAGGTCGAGAATTGCTAAATTGAACCCATTTGTCGAAGATGGTACAATCCGCGTCGGGGGCCGGTTGTCGAACGCTCCATTACCGGATTCTCGGAAACATCCGTGGGTTCTCGACCATCGTCATCCATTGGCTCTACTTATTGTGCGTGATTATCACTTGCGTCAATTCCACGCAGGGCAGCAGTTGCTCATCGCCTCCGTAAGACGAAGTTTTTGGCCGACAAACATTAATTCCTTAGCGAGAAAGGTGATTCACGAGTGTGTTCCGTGTTTTAGAAGCAGGCCTAAGATTTCAGAACAGATTATGTCAGATTTGCCGTCAGTCAGAGTAACGCCATCGTCAGCATTTTCAAAAGTAGGAGTTGACTACTGTGGTCCATTTAACGTCAGCTACCCTAATCGTCGAGCATCACCTGTAAAGTGCTATGTCGCTATCTTCGTTTGCTTGGTAGTCAAAGCGGTTCATTTGGAGCTCGTTATGGGTTTAACGACAGAGGCTTTCATTGCTGCACTTCGCAGGTTCGTCGGGCGCCGCTCGAAACCTGAATTGATAATGTGCGACAATGCGACGACGTTTGTTGGGGCGAACAACACATTGATAGAAATTGGCCGGCTTATGAGGTCTAAAGATTTTCAGAACACTGTGGTAAAGACATCAGCTGATGAGGGTGTCGAATTCCGCTTCATTCCACCCAGATCACCTAATTTTGGGGGTTTATGGGAAGCCCAGGTGAAATCGTTCAAGGCTCACTTCCGAAAAACTATTGGCTTGCGCACGTTGAACGTAGATGAGATGGTTACCGCACTCGTTCAAATAGAAGCCGTTTTGAATTCAAGGCCTCTCACCCCCCAAAGCAGCGATCCGAATGATTTTGAGGTTCTCACCCCAGGGCATTTCTTGGTCCAACGCCCACTAACAGCATTACCCGAGCGAGATGTAGAAGCAATCCCCATAGGCAGGCTCACCATGTGGCAGAAGGCACAGCAGGTGTCTCAGAGCTTTTGGAAAACGTGGAGAACCCAATATCTTTCGAATCTCCAAAATCGAACTCGTTGGATGATAAAGCGAAAAAATATAGTTCCTGGCATGATGGTTCTTCTAAAGGAAGACAATATTCCTCCGTTGAAATGGCCCCTAGGAAGGATCGTTGAAGTTTTCTTTGGAAAGGATGGACACGTGCGAGTTGTCAGTATTCGCACGCAAGGCGGAACCTTCAATCGAGGCATTTCAAGAATTTGTTTGTTGCCTATTCAAGAGAATGAGGCAGACGAGTCAGAAATAAAAGTCGGAGTTTCAAATTGAAACAGCTAGTTAGAAATTTTTCGAAAATGGTCAATTGTGACCGAAAAAGTAAGATTTGAGTCAGACTGCGTGAGTCGCAAAAGTATCATATCGATTGTTGATTGAATGTTTGTTTGATACAAAAAGGTCAGTTAATTTGTCTAGAAAATTTGTATAATTCGATGAATTGAAATTGTGGCTCAATTCAGAGCCAAATAGTCGTTTTTAGACTTACCAGTATTATCGAAATACATATTAATTCCCTTTATCACCTGATATGAAATGGTTGGCATAGTTTCGCATGAGCAGAAACCCGGTTAAATTGGTTATCCTTGGTGGTGATGTTGAAAATAATCATCCAGTGTATTCATTTGTTTGTTTTATTTCGTTTCATGAGCCTAAAAATCACGAATGGAGCTTCACAAATCCTTGGCACGGCGAGCGAACTTGGATTGATCACCCAAGTCCAATTTATGGTCCGTGCGCCAACGTAGCACCATTAGACGGTGAAGATGTTACTGGCCAGAACATCTAAAACGAAAGGTGATACTTTCACCACACAACAACAACTTACTGAAAAAAGAGCGTACCTGAAACACTGGGATGGATGATAAAACTGCATTTTCAAATCGGTCGCCGCAAACCTCCTGTGCAACAATCGTTTTCAACTCCCACGCACATCCGCACTGCAGCGCATCCGTCGCCTGGACTAAGGGCATCGGCAGCTGTTAACGCATGGAAAAACATATAACACTATGCAACTGTTGAACTGATGAAGAAACGTACCTGAGAAAACAGCATCCCGTGTGGCTCGGCTCCTAGAGGATGCATGGCATCGATTGGTTCTTACTGCCGGAAATATGGAACTTCTGAAACCCAAAATTCAACAGGAATTTTAATAAGTTCCACGAATGTGGTCTACAAGCTCTACAAGTCACTCGGTCACACAAATCTTCGATCAAAACAAACCAGAAATTAATCAATCGGGAGAGAATGTTCTCCATGGGCGTAGGTGATAAAGGGGGAATAAATGGGTTCATCACCCTTAAAAGATGTTGATTTTTTATGCAACAAAGTTGCTTTTTGGATTATATAGCGTAGTTTACTAGGTTAATAAGGTAAAATTTGGATTATTGTTAAAGTTTGTAAGATAATGTTTGAAATCCGGTTGGTTTCAAGAGGGCCGGAATGTTCGATAATGAACAAATTATTCCGTGATTATTGGAAGCCCCGCAGTGAGACGTGCTAACGGTCTTAGTTTCTCTTTTTCTCACGTCTCACTGCTACACCGTCTCTAGGTTTAAGAGAGACCCAGAGCGCCGAAACTGGGAGGAAAACAAACGGCAAAATAAAAATCATAATTTTGCAACCACCGAACAGTAAACGTCGCGAAATCTATACTCCGTCCAAAAGCCCACATAGTGTAAACTAAATTGGTCCCCCAGCGTCGGAAAGGGGTGAAGTGAATTTTTTGGTGTTGGCTTATGGCCTTATAGATTAGAAAAGAGTGTTTACAGTCCACTCTAGTGCATTATAAAACAAAACCTTACTACAAGGTTTATGTGAGACTTGATTATTGCTTAAACTTGCCAATGTAACTTTTTGAATTAAAGCTAGAGTGACAGTTGAGCACAAGCTGCCATCTGATGATATTTTTTCGTGAAACTTTACACATTTGAGTTCAGCTGTCGAACTAACGCTCCACAACATTTAATGACTGTACAAGTGTACAATGACTGGAAAAAAGATACGGCTACAAAAAATTTAAGATTGTTTCACAATAATCACTGTAGTTGTCATTGAAAAACTGGAATCTGATTAAACAGGCCAAGTTTATCAAAACCGTTCCAAGCGGCGCCAGGCTTTCAAAAATTTAAAACCAAAAATTTTGAAAACTGATTAGAAACTTCCTACTTAGTTTTAAAACATGAAATGTTTCAACAGAGTCAGCATTAAACACATGTTAGAATGTTTGTATAAAAATTCTTTATCAATATTTTCAAGGTAATTGATGAAACTCTGTGGTTTTTTTAATTGCTGTTGAGGCATTTTATTCCAGACAAAGCAGTAACAATGTTTTTATAAATTTGCAACATTATTATAGCATAAGGTAGGCAGATTTTTTTCAGCACGTATCCGGGCCGGATAAACCGGACAATTTTTATATAAAAACCCGGCAAAATCCGGGCATTCGATTTCAAATTGACGACCATAAATCCGGGCAATATCCGGAAAAATTTTGTCAAAACTCAGAAATTTCTCAAAAAAAAATCAAGGAAAAAAATGAAAAAAAAAATTTCTTTCATCAAAACTCATCGATAAATTTCGAGCTGTATTTTAGGCTTCCAAAAAACCTTTCATGATTATTTTTATAAAACTTGCTCCAAAAATTTCGTTTTGGAGGTGTTGATTTTGTTTGTTCAATTTGCCAATTTTGTTTGTTTGTTTAATGGGCAACCGGACCGAGCCGACCTGTTCTTAAATTTAGTATCAAAAATCCGGACAAATTCGTATAAAACCGGACAATCTGGCAACCTTATTATTGCAACAAAGTGCGTATGAATCAGATCCAAACAACTTTATGTATTGCTGAATTTTGACTGATTTTTGAAAAGGTTTTTATTTCTTTTTATTTCGTTTTAGTTTTGGGAAGGCAAACTTAATGTGATCACGACCTTGGTTGTGGGGAAAACATCCGTATTTTAGACAATAACAATCTGTAATTTTGTGAGTCAATCAAAAACTTTGTGACAGTGTTTTGAGTTTTGTTTAGTTATTAATTAAGAATTTTTTCAACGAAAAATCTTTATGTATATCAAACTTCATATCATTTTCGTGAAATTCTATAAAAACTTAAACGTAATCTGTAAAATCTGTGCTTCAATCTGAATACTGTTCTACAGAGTTTAGGAAAAAAATCGTTGCAAATTACAAAAACCGAAATACCGGATTAGAAAAAAACCGGTAAATCCGACCACCCTACACAAAACCCTTAGCTCGTGTTGAAAATGGGTTTTCTCTAAGAAGTGTAATTAAACAAGTTAAAAATTTGAAATCAACCATTTGAACTTCGAAATTCATTCATAGAATACTAATTTTACACGTCACAAGTTGGTAGCCAGTTACGATAGTCAACAGATTTTTCTAAATAAAAACAAAATCCTAGTATCGATGACTTTATAACTAGCCACTTTGATTGTAAAAAAGGGTAAATGTCATTCTAAATTTTATGCTGATATGAAATATTCCTCAAGAAACCAATTTCAGCCTCAATTGGTTTTTGTATTTCTCATTCTTTTGAATCCTAAACTCCATATCCAAATTTTTTTTTACAAATTTTTCAAGGCCTTAAATTTCACATTTTTTCTAGGTGCAAAGAAATTTTGAATAATTTGGATACCCAAAATCAAATTTGCAATTAGATGTTTGTCTAAGAGCTTTGTTTTTTAAATCACTTTTGAAAATAGGTGAAAATTTTTTAAGAATTTTTTTTGACCCTTTGACAAAACTTTAAAACTTAACAAAAGATTTAAAAAAGGCTTCAAATCAATTATCCACTTTCCACTAGATCGCATCTAAATTTGGTTTAAGCAAAATTGTTATAGCAGTCTTCTACTTGTTCACTTTACTCCATTTTAATCAAATTAAATTTCAAATGTTTTAAGCGAAAATCAAATGCAGGTTTCAACAAATTGGTAAAATGAAATAATATCTTTTCTATTTTGAATTTCTTCACTAATGTAGGATATGCGTGTAATGATTTATTTCAAGTTTATAACAACTACAGAACTTAACTTATTTAAATCATGCATCATCATCACCATCATCATTTTTATTCCTAAATAAATTAAAATATAATTAACAAATAAGGAATCAGTTTTTTTTTCAATTTCATGCAGATTTGTTAGAGCATCAGTTATCTATGATTGATTCCACTCAAAACTGATTCATTTTTAAACTTATAAACTCCATAACATTAATACTAGAAATGTACCTTTTTTTATGTCTTTATTTGTTTTAATATTCAAATAAAGTAACCGAATTTTATAGTTTTATATTTTTAATTTTCACATTTTTAATACCCATAAATAATTTAAATAAATTTTAATAGTTTCTATCTTTTGTTCTTTCTAGAACTCAGTATTTCAATTGACGGCTACAAAATATTCAGAGCTCGAAATTTTCAACTAAAAACATTGCACTTGAAAATGTTCAATGGTTTTACTTATTTTAATTACTTTGAATAATCTTTTTTAAATATTCGATTTTATAATTTATGCAAAGATTCAAAATTATTCGAACTAGAAACTTTTAAGCAAAATTTTAATGCACAACATTTATTAAATAAGTATTTGCTTTGTGCTTTCAGTATTAACAACAGAACTTTACATTTTTTTATAAGTTTCTTATTGATCATTCAAGAAATGACCCATTTCCCAACTTGTACTTTGGCAATAGAAGCTTTCAATGATAAACTGAACATGTTGTTTTATCAATATATGAAGTAATTATTGTGAACTTCAAAAATGAACTATTTCATTCTTTTAGGTTGATAACTGAACGAAATAAAAAAATGATTTTATCTCTGATTTTGATCACTGGTACTTTTGAAGTAAAATTGATATTCTTCTTTTTATCAAAATTGATTGAATCATCAAGTAGATACAAATGTGTTTCGATTAAATTCTCTCAAGTTAAAAATGGATTTTTTTTCTTAGTCAAGATTTCACAGCTCAAATTTAAAAATTACAGCGAAATTTTTCAATCAAACCTTCAATTGAAAATGAAAAACAGGAATGTAAATTTCGACAATTAATAAACAACAATGATTATAGTTTTGCTGAACAATTCCACATCATGATAATTTTCTTCCCTGGTTTGAAATTTCTTTAAGAATTCGGATTTAGTTTCTTTTTAAATCTGGGTTAAAATAGGTATATGAATTTTATTTTTATTATTCTTATATCTGAAGCTTTAAACTCTAGCTTCATTCAAAATTTTAAATCGCATTCGTTTTCTGTGTTTTCTGAACAATTGATGTTAGATTTGTAAACTTGATTGCATAGTATTTATTTTTAAGCAAATGTCTAGCTCAAAACAAGGAAAATCATTTAAAATAATATTTTAAATTTGCCGGATGATTTGAGATATAATTTGAGATCTTTTATCACAAGCTAACTTACAAGACATTATGATCGTTTCCATTTAGAATGAGGTCAATTAATAATTGTACGTTCCGTCCAATTATAAATTGGTTAATATTAAGTTTTATTTGCTTTGAATTTGTTGAAAACTAAGTTACAACGCAGGTTTCAGTGGTGGAATAAAATTAATCTTTACTCGCTACTTCAGTAAGATCTTTGTATAGCTACACTCTACAATAGCACTTGTTATTTCTGCTAGCGATCGTTAATACGCGAATTGCCAAT
The DNA here is from genome assembly GCF_029784155.1 of Uranotaenia lowii. NCBI lineage: Eukaryota > Metazoa > Arthropoda > Insecta > Diptera > Culicidae > Uranotaenia > Uranotaenia lowii. The sequence goes on along the minus strand of NC_073692.1, from coordinate 375,953,946 downwards.
CGTTATTTTCAATATCAACAGATTAAAATATGATGACAAAATCGGGTCGAAAATTGTGATAAACGTCGGTAGATGTAACATGTAACATGGCATAGAAGTGCGAAGCAAACATTGTATAAACGCTTGTAGCTAGATTTGGTTTTTTGCACCTTTTTGGAGGTTTAGATCCTATCAGGTTGAGTTATAATCTTGTTATAATGCTATCAAAGGAGGATTTATTTAAGTTACTAAATTTGTTGCAACTTAGTCCCTTCTTCTTAATAGGGTGAAAATCGCATGTTGTTGACGGCAACTTTGATCCGGTATAAAAAAAATCTATCTCGAATTTATTGACCTTGATGATTTTCACCATGACAGGTGGCGCCACTGTACCTTGACGACCACCACCATACCGTTTTCTGGTACTTCTGATCTCCAGATAGTCTTCCAAGTGCAAAGCGTAATAATTTAAAAAAAATCATTCATTTACAGCCTGTAATTAGGCAATCAAAGCACTACGTTAAGGTTCGAGGTCTATTTTTCCAAAAAAAAAAAAACACTTCATTACAAAATTAACAAAAAATACAGGCACAAGTAAGTGTTGACTTATCGATCTGATATTTTGCCAAAAATGACTTAACAATGTACGACTGTTATTAATCAAATTAAAAAAAAGACAAGTTCAACAGAATGTGCTTATTTATTAAACTTAAAGATCTAGAGTGGAGCTCCGTACAAAATCAGTGAAAATAAATCACAGCTGGAACAATTAGCATGCGATTTTCATTCTATTTATTTGGAACACAAACAAGGTTCGACATTTAAATATCATCCATTGTACTCAAATACTTTTTAGTTTTTTTTTTAGAAAAAGGGAGAATGGGCACTTTTTTCATGAGCAATTTTAAAAATGACACAATTTAAAAAAAATTTATTTGATTTTTATAAAATTTGGATAAAACATGGTTTTGGCATGATAAGATGATTTATTGTAAGTTTAAGCATAAAGAAATGATGAAAATGAGAGTGTAATCTCCTTTTTTTAAACAGGAGAGGTGCCATATAAAATCATGGTAAAATACGAAATTGAATAAATAGTTGAAATAACGAGATTATCTGAATTCAACATTTCAATCGAATTTATGGTAGAACGAAGCTAGTTTTACTTTAAATTTTGATGCCCTTTAGCAAACATCTAGGTTTAAAAACATGTTTCCTGACTCAATTTTGCGATTATCTGTAAATTCTAATCGAAATGAAATCTGATGAAAGAAATATCAATAAGAATAGAAAAATAGCAAAAGTTGATAGAAATTGATACAAATATCCTACAGCTTCCAAACTTTAACTCAATAAGATGTAAAGGTTGCCGGAATTCTGTGTTTTAAAAAAAGTCTTTTATTCTGTTTTTATTCACACAGAAAAAATTGAGATGGTTTCTTTTCTTTATTGCTTTCATAATGAAATTCACTTAAATTATGAGTCAATTTTACATTTGATAAACAAAGAAAATCCCCATTACAAATGTCTGAACAGTTTCATGACAGTTTTTCAAACGTTTATCAAATTCGGAATATTTGAATAAAATTTCTATATTTGGTGTTTTGGAATAAACATTCAATGAAATTATAAAATTTTCGACTACCTCAGTAACCTTGATAGAAATGCTTCTTCATGATAATTTTCATTTCAAAAACAATCCTTGAAAGATTGTTTAAGGAAAAGTCAATAAAGCTGTTAAAATTCAATGTTTCATTCTGCTGCGGACATACACGAGTGGGTGAAATCTGAATGCAACTGCAAATTGTGTATGTACTCTCATCATAAAGCACTTTCCTCATATTTGTCCGGAACAAATATCAGAACATCGTTCTGTCCATTCCAGATAAAATTCGAGATGCTCTCTGCAGCACGATTTTCCTGGTTGCATTATTCAACACTGTTCAAGACACTACTGAACTCGTCTGCTGAACGAGAAAACAGACGTTTTAGTTGATTTTTTTTTTTCATTTTCTTCGAAAACGAAAGTCCTACCCATCCCTGACCAAACCAATCTTCAACTCGACGAAATGGTTCCAATTCCATGACCATCAACTGGCATCAAAACAAGGGAAGGTTGGAGGAAAATCTCTGTACAAACTTTCAGATCCTCGTTTCATTTTTTTTTTTTGCTCCAGTCCATTGCAGACCCAGTTTATGGATGAAAAAGGGTGGAGAATTTGAGAAAAAGATGCTCTTGCAACGTCCAGACGACTTCGAATGTAGACGACTGGAACTCATTGATATGAGCGTTTAAGTTTTTTTCATTTGTTCGCCTCTTTCATGATGTTTGTCCAATATAATTCGGGAAGAGCTTAAGATACTGACAACGAAAGTAAGGAAAGAGAAAAAATGACCGTTAATGTGGCTTAAATCAATTTTAGAGTTGAACTTTACGTGGGAACTACTTCAACAAATAACATTATATCATAAGTGGAGATAAGGATTTGCCTTAAATTTTGGTTTTAGAATCTAAACATTCAAAATTCTGGTTTAAACATCCGAATCACCAGTAATCTTTCAGCAAGCCACCCTACTGCACTGCAATGGGAACTTTAGATTAACTTTGGTGATAAATTTCTTCCCAGCATCCGTAACCACCCCCAAAACTCCTCGATTTGTCCCAATTCGAACGGAAGGAAAGCGCTTCGCCAACTCGCTGAAGTTGCAGATCGCGCGTCTTCGTTGTCGTTATTTGTAGAATTTGACGATGGTGGTGGTGGTGGTCTTTTGAGAAAGCGATTTTCTCTTCACAATTGGCGGCGATGACGCTCTGCTGAAGGAAGAAGATGGCTCCAGGCAGGACCTTTCAGTGGTTCCCGTTTGCTGGTTCTAGTATCTTTAAACTGGTTCAACTTATTGAATCACCTACCCCATTCCTGCATTTTGGCTGAAGGAAATGTGCGAGTCAATAATTCAAGTAAATTACTCCTCTGTGTACCAGTTTCCAGAGTCAGTTTATCTTCTCTTAAGCCAGTTTCTGGAACGAGAAGATGCAGTTTCCGATGGTGCAGACGCTTGAGAAGCTGATGTACAAATTTGTTTGCAACTATGCCAAATTGATATGACGACGATGCCTGCGATTTGCGAGGAGGACAAACGAAGATTGAAGATTGCTTGCTTGTTGCTGAAGTTGGACAATCTAAATAGAGGAGTCCTCCTAGTAGTAGTCGTAAAAGAAAATGTCCCTTCTCTTGGCAGCATCCAAAAGTGGACCGAATTGTTTGCATTCGAATTGAGAGACATTTTGGATGAAGTTTATTATTCGAAACGACGACGTTTATCGGATTTCGTTAGCTGCTTTCTTGCATACTGATTGGCAAGCGATTATAGTCGGAAAATTGTTTGGAGTGAGATGTTTCGCCATTTAATACTTTCGTTTTTTTTTCTATTTATACTAGATACTGGATCCTGGAATACTCTGTATGATTCTGATTCTTTAAAAAATGTCAAAATAAGTATAATCTCAGTGAACACTTAGTGGAGTCACAGCATATGGTAACTTTGAAATAAAAATTAAGAACACAATTTAAACAAAGAGGCCGAACAATGTGATTCAAATAATTTAACGTTTTCCCGGATTGACCTCTGAAGTAAAGAAAACGAGCATATTGAAAACATAATTGGGTAAAATAATAATCGATGGATGATTTAAAATACGATGCGGTTACGCAGGGTCCACAACCGGTCGAATTAACAATTGATTTTTGAAATTTTGATAAAAATGAAATTTTTATAAATTATTTGCCTCCAACTATACTGTATTTAGATGCGACCGTAATCCTGAAACCAGCAGCCTGAGCCTTGGTGGAGGAGTCCTCATAGCCGTGAAACATAAAATTGTCTGCAAATCCGTCAACCTAGTCAACTGCAACAGACTGGAACAAGTCGTCGTCCGTATCGTACTTGGTCGTCAGGTGCTATTTGTGTGTGTTGTGTTTCTGCGTCCCAATAGTGATCCTGTCCTCTACGATATACACGCCAAAGCCATTCAACAAATACTCGATAAAGCTTCAAGTGAGGATTCCATTCTGGTATTGGGTGACTACAATCTACCGAACCTCATATGGACCTTTGATGAAGATGTAGACGCTCTCATTCCGAACAACGCATCAACTGAATCCGAATGCGTTCTAGCTGAAAAAATTATCGGTTCCGGATTAATGCAATTGAACGACAACTGTAACGCTAATGGCAAACTACTTGATCTCGCTTTCGTCAGTGACATATGCTCGTTCGACGTCTTTAATCCACCATCAGCTCTTTTAAGAATTGACTCGCACCACACACCGTTTATTTTAAAATTTGACAATGGCTATGCATTCAGCTCATCGGAATGTGTTGAATTACAACAATATGACTTCCGTCATTGTGACTTCGATGCTTTAACCACTGCTCTAGAAACAATAGACTGGACGACACTGCAAGCTTGTTCGAATATCGACGATTCTATTTCCTTTTTCTACGACAGTATATATGCTACCTTGGACGTGATGGTTGCCAGAAGAACGTTAAAACCAAACTCAACGAACAGGAAGCCGTGGTGGAATGCGAATCTTAGACTTCTACGTAACCACCTACGGAAAGCACGTAAACGTTTCTTCCATACGAAATCTAGCGTGCACAAATCCATCCTTTTGGAAGTGGAAAAGGAATACGAGCGTGCCCAGGAATTTCATTTTTGTGAGTATATAAGTCGCACTCGAACCGAACTGAAATCCAATCCCGCCGCTTTTTGGTCGTTTGTCCGAGGCCGAAAAAATTCGAGTAGGATCCCAGCTGATGTCGCTTACTCTGGCAGAACTGCGGAATCATTTGAGGATTGTGCTAATCTATTCGCCGACTTTTTCCAATCAGTCTTCCAAAATGAAAACGAATTACCCTCGGATCTACCCTCTGCATATTCACCGCCATATAACGTAAATATTCCTAGTCTTAGACTATCTGTCACTGAAGTTTATGATGCATTGACCGCAGTGAACGCTTCAAAAGGACCTGGACCTGACAATCTGCCCCCGTTGTTTGTAAAAAACTGCGCAGCCGCCATAGCGTTTCCTCTTACAAAAATTTTTAACTTGTCTCTGTCCTCTGGAATGTTCCCACATGAGGGAAAACGGCGTCGATTACGCCGGTTTATAAAACCGGAAGCACTCATAGTATCGAAAATTATCGTCCTATTTCTATTCTTAACTGTTTGGCGAAAGTGTTCGAGACCTTAGTATACGATGCTGTTTACCCGTCCGTGAAACAATTAATTAGTGACGCCCAGCACGGTTTCATGAAAAAACGATCAACTACCTCGAACCTGATGACATTTACTAATTTTTTGATGCCAAAAATCGAGAAACGTCAGCAGGTAGATGTTGTATACATTGATTTCTCTAAAGTTTTTGATCGAGTGCCTCACAGGTTACTAATAGAGAAACTCCGTCGCTTGGGACTACATGAATGGATTACAACTTGGTTTGCGTCGTACTTGAACTCCCGCACAGCATATGTCAGACTAAACTCCTACTGCTCTTCGAATTTTGAAATTCCGTCTGGTGTACCACAAGGTAGTCATCTTGGACCGTTACTATTCATTCTTTTCGTGAACGATTTGTGCGATCGAATGACTTCATATAAACTATTCTACGCAGATGATTTGAAACTTTTTCGGTCAATTACGTCACCGCTAGACTATATTTTACTACAGAATGATCTGAACGCTGTTACGAGATGGTGCATGACAAACGGTATGCTGGTGAATGTTGAAAAATGTAAAATAGTGAGTTTCTCAAGATCACGCAACTTACTTCGTTATGAATACTCTATGAGCAACCATTCCCTCGAAAGGATTGAAACAATCAAGGACCTAGGAGTTACATTTGATAGTCGGTTGAGATTCCACACGCACATTACTACCATAATTGCAAAGGCTTATGCAATGCTTGGTTTCCTTCGTCGAATTACAACTCATTTTAACGATGTATACACTCACAAAACGCTTTATTGCTCGATCGTC